>NC_044568.1:74387561-74596948 GCF_007565055.1 Rhinopithecus roxellana | reverse complement strand
AGCTGGGATTACAGGCACCTGCCACCACACCCGGCTAATTTTTGTATTTTTAGTAGAGACGGGGCTTCGCCATGTTGTCCAGGCTGGTCTCGAGCTCCCGACCTCAGGTCATCCACCCATCTCGGCCTCCGAAAGTGCTGGGATTACAGGCGTGAATCACTGCGCCCAGCTGGTTCTTACATTTTAAATGGTTAGTGGGAAAAAGACTAAAGTAATAATATGTGATGACACGAAAATTATATGAAATTCCAATGTCAGAGTTTATAAATAAAGTGTTGTCTGTGGCTGCTTTTGTGCCACAATGGCAGGGTTGCATGGTTGCAAGAGAGCACATGGCCCCCAAAGCCTCAAGTAATTCACTATCTGGGCCTTTTACAGTAAGGTTGTCAGTCCCTGGCTTAGACACTAAACAAGTGCTTTCAAGCACTGACTATATGCCAGACACTAAGGTAATAGAGAGAGGAGACAATCAACAAGAAGCATTCTTTCTCAAAAATTTTAGGCTGGGCGCAGTGGCTCAAGCCTATAATCCCAGTACTTTGGGAGGTCGCGGCAGGAGGGTCACTTGAATGCAGGAGTCCAAGACCAGCCTAGATGACATAGTAAGACCCCGCCCGTCTCTACAAAAAATGCAAAAAAATTAGTTGAGCATGGCAGTGCGTGCCTGTAAGCCCAGGTGCTTGGGAGGCTGAGGTGGGAGGATCACTTGAGCCCAGGAGGTCAAGGCTGCAGTGAGCAGAGCCATGATGGTGTCACGGCACTCCAGCCTGGGAGACAGAGTGAGACCCTGTCTCAAAAAATAATAATAATAATTAATTAAATTAAAAGCATGTTATTCAGCATCATACAGACTTGGGTTCATAAGCACGTTTCTTTTTTTTTTTTGAGACAGAGCCTTGCTCTGTCACCCAGGCTGGAGTGCAGAGGCACGATCTTGGCTCACTGCAACCTCCACCTCCTGAGTTCAAGCAATTCTCCTACCTCAACCTTCTGAGTAGCTGGGATTATAGGCACGTGCCCCAACGCTCAGCTAATATGTGTTTGTTTGTTTGTTTGTTTGTTTGTTTTTGAGATGGGGTTTCCCTCTTTTTGCCCAGGCTGGAGTGCAATGGCACGATCTCAGCTCACTACAACCTCCACCTCCCGGGTTCAAGCAATTCTTTTGTCTCAGCCTCCGGAGTAGCTGGAATTATAGGCGCATGCCACCACACCCGGCCTAATCTTTGTAATTTTAGTAGAGACAGGGTTTCACCATGTTGGCCACGCTGGTCTCGAATGCCTGACCTCGTGATCCGCCCACCTCGGCCTCCCAAAGTGCTGGGATTATAAGCGTGAGCCACCGCTCCCGGCCCATAAGCATGTTTCTTGACCTCAGTTTCCCCTTCTGTAAAGCATGGTGTGGATTGCCCACCTCACATGGGCATGTGAATATCAAATGAGACAGCCTGTGCAATGTGCCTCAGACAAAGAAAGGAGATCAGGCAAATAATATTTCCCTTCTAGTTCATCCTCTCTTCCCACGTATGCCAAGAAAGCAGGCGAGATTGAGTGAGGGAGGTCATATCCTCCTTGTCTAAATGTTTTCTTGTTAGAGAACATCTTTCTTCTTAACATCCTTTCCTACATAAAGAATCCCCGTCAGAGGAATATTAAAAGACCCTAACCTACAGTTAGATGGAAGGCGAGACTCCTATCTCACAGCCGAATCACTTTAGTCTACCTCTCTACTGATCTAATATTACCCCCTTCGAAAAAAATAATAATAATATGGAAGTTGGGAAGTGGAAAACCATCCTCTGGAGTTTTCAAAAACTAATTCAGCTGTAATCACAGAAGATTGAAAGTAGGATTCATGACACATTTCTCTTCCTCCTGGGCAGATGAATCTATGATTTGTATTTGATTTTAAATGTGATTCTCCTGCATCTTCAGTGGGTTTGATTGATAGAGCACATGAGGCCACTCAGTAAAATGATACAGTGGAGATCAAAGCCCAAAAGATAATTTTTGCCAAAATGTCTGTAGCCGACAGTGAGTTATAAGCCTTTGTCTCCCACTTTTATGGAACACAATTTTATTTTAAGCCGAAATCTGTCACTTTGGTATTGTTTATTGAAATGCATCCCAAACCATGGTCCCACGAAGAACAATGTCAAGTCGAAAGGTAAAAAAATCCAATGGTTACAAACAGCCCAGGACCGAATAAAGGAGGGAGAACGCTTTCAATCTGCATAAATATTACCCACCAGTGATGCATTTGGGGCAAGAAATGAAGTCATTCATCCGCAAAGTAAATATCTGGCATTGTCAGAGGTGCCTGCCACAGCCTCATAAACCCGGTGGGTTCTGTTCCGTTCAGCAGCTCATACATCTCTATTTGATAACTTTGCTTTATTTATGGGTCCACAATGAGAGTCACAACTGGGTTCTTATCTTTGTATAACTTTTCTACTTTATTTTTTGAGACAGGGTCTCACTCTGTCACCCAGGCTGGAAGTGCAGTGGTGTGATCACAACTCACTGCAGCCTTGACCTCCTGCACCCAAGCAGTCCTCCCACCTCAGCCTCCCAAGTAGCTGGGATCACAGAAATGCACTTCCACACCTTGCTAATTTATTTTAATTTTTGTAGAGATGGGCTCTCCCTAGGTTGCTCAGGCTGGTCTCGAACTCCTGGGCTGATTCTCCCACCTAGGCCTTCCAAGTAGCTGGGACTACAGATGCACACCACCATACCCACCTAATTTTTAAATTTTTTTTATAGAAAAGGAGTCTCACTATGTTGCCCAGGCTAGTCTCAAACTCCTGACCTCAAGACATCCTCCCACCTTGGCCTTCCAAATTGCTGAGATTACAGGTGTGAGCCACTGTGCCTAGCTTGCACAACTTTTTCTTAGCCTTTCTTTTTCTTTTTTTGCATTTGTTCATTCATGCTTTTCACAATCATGATTGAGGCTCTACCCTGTAGACTGTATGGAGTTATCTAGAAGGCAGGAAGGCTGAGAACTAAGACCTTTGGTTAAAATATCTGGGCTTGAGCTCAGAGTTTCCTGCTGTCCAGCTGTGTGACCTTGAGCAGGTCTCTTCACCTGTGTGAACCTCAGTTTCCCCACTGCAAAGTGGAGGGCAAATGAGACCACGCACTTGGAACTGCTTCGTACACTGCTGAGTGCCTCACAGATATGAAGCCCAAAGATAGCACCATTCTAGGTAGCAAATGAGATGCCTTAATCAGTCTGCCTAGACGCCTCTAGATGCCTCAGTTCCTCTGCCACCAACAGACTCTATGACATTCAGTCACTTTTGAGATTCCTGGGTCCTGCCTACTTCACCAGAATGTCATGTTCTGGAACCTTCTCAGTCTCCAACCTCATCACAAGCTTTTCTTATGCTTTGATAGATGCTACAATTGCTTGTCAAAAAAAGAGCCTCTCTTCTTTGCTAAGAGAACCCCAATTTTTAAAGAATTGAACAGTCACATGCTTTAGGAGAAATTGCGCTTCTGAGCCTCAAGGAGTGAATCTTGACTGATCTAAACTAATTATAGTAATACTGACCCTTGTCTAGTGATTGCTTAGGAATAGGCATGTGACCCATTGTGACCAATGAGAGTTGATGGACATTTCCTCCTTGCTGTCAACAATGGACACAAGGAAGACACATTTTCTCCTCTGATCTTTGGACATTGAACATTATTGTGTGAAGATGTGACGTATGGTGCTGTGGCAGCCATTTTGTGATCATTAGAGGAAAAGACTGGAATTAAGCCCTTGCTCTGTAAGTCAGAGCAGAAAGATGACAAGAGCCCAGGTCTTTGATGGTAACAACTGAACTACTGAATAAACCAACCCTAGACTCACCTAACCCCAAATTTCTTTCAATGTGAGAGAATAATGCCCCATATTGTTTAAGCAATTTCAGGTTTCCATTACTTAGTAGCAAATATATTTGGATTTCAAGTTGTTATTTCCTTGCATGGAATGCTTCTGACACAATTCACCCTTGCTGGCCTCAAGGGTGGTGGCTGAACTGGGAAGGGTCCAAGATGAATTGCAAAAAAACACAGAGCTGCAAGGAGCAGCCTTATCTCTGACCCCTGTGGTGAGCCCTCCACTGTGTATACCCTACCCCAACTTTGTGACTCTGGATCAGCCAATCAGGTGATCTCTCTTGGCACCCTGACTCATGATGCAAGAACACAGGCCCTATTGGGTTTCCAAGAATTCTCTGCAGGGACAGCTGGGGTCCTCAGATCAGCCTATCCCTAACACACGCCCTTGCTGCTATAAAGGCCTCTGGAGCCACCTCGTGTGGGGTGCTTTTCCAAGACTGGCCCTTCAGCAATGCCTTCGGCATATTCTCTTTCTTTGGTAAGAGTCAGTTTCTGGGGTGAACAATTGAGAACTCAGGGACATAGACAAGAAAACATGTCTCATTCTTAAAAGCCTCAGCACAAGTCCTGGCATACAGGAAGTGGTGATGGGAGGTTTGATGACTGAATAAAGGAGTGAGAAAGTTAAGTGAATTGCTTCCCTTCTCTGGGATGCTGTATCAATCAAGGCTGTGGCAGGAAAGACATAGTAAACTCAAATGGGATACCTAAGAAGAGTTTAGCAAAGGGCTACGTATAGCTGTATGAGTGGGATTTTCAAAAAAAACAAAAACAGGTCAGGCACGGTGGCTCACACCTGCAATCCCAGCACTTTGGGAGGCCGAGGCAGGCGGATCACGAGGTCAGGAGATGGAGGCCATCCTGGCTAACATGGTGAAACCCGTCTCTATTAAAAATACAAAAATTAGCCAGGCGCAGCGGCGGGCGCCTGTAGTCCCGCACTACTCCGAGGGCTGTTGAGGAAGGCGAGGCAGGAGAGCATGAACCCGGAGGCAGAGCTTGCAGTCAGCCGAGAATGGACCGCCATGGCGCCATGCACCTCGCAGCTCTGGGCACAGAGCGGACGGTACCAATCTGATGCTCAACACTAAACAAAAAAAGGTTCATAGCCCAACTAGCAGCAGTTAGATGGAGCCATTACTACCTCCTTTACTACCTGACGGAATTAGAAAGGTAGGTGCCAGCAGTCTTAAAAGAAGAGCTGCCGGGAGCTTCCAATCTGGCACCCAAAAAGGCACAGAATAACTCCGGCAACTTCCACTCTACCTCCTTGAAAAAAAAAAAAAACATGAAACCCACCCAATGGCCACGCCATGCCACAAGTCCCTAGTGTAGATAGCATCCCAAGAGTATGTCATTAGGCATCATGCAAAACGAGTCGGCCAACAGGAAGGAGCCACAGAAATAAACGTCCCAATCCCTCTCTCCTGCTACCCTCTAGTATTCTATGATCCCCACCCAATTGGCCAAACCCAAGCAGCCACAAGAGGATAGGAGACCCCGTGTGATGTAGTCCATAGAAGTCAGCCTCCTGGGGTACAAAGGAGGAAATGGGGGTGGACAGTGGATGTAAAGGAGCAAATACAAAATACATGGCACAGATACTGCTATGGTTTGCGTGTGCTCCCCAGAGTTCACGTGTTGGAAACTTAATCCCTACTGCAACCGTGTTGAGAGGTGAGACCTTCAAGAGGTGTTTGGATCATGGGGACACCATCCTTCTGAATGGATTAATGCCTTTATCATGGGAGCAGGTTGGTTTTCACAGGAGTAGGTGCTCTCTCTTACCCTCTCTCTTACCCAAGTGATGCCTTCGGTCATGCCATGATGCAGCAAGAAGGCCTTCACCAAAGGTAAGCTCTCAACCTTGGACTTTCCAGCCTCCAGAACTGTGAGCCAAGTAAATTTCTATTCATTGTAAATTACCTGGTCTGTGGTATTCTGTTATAGCAGCACAAAATGGACAAAGACAGATAGTATCTAGTGATAGGATGGACTATGAGAATCTCTTTCACCCAGATCCTGCAGCCACAAAAGGGCCAACACTCTTTGGAGAGTTAATCTCACCCAAGCAGCCACCAGCATCATCAGCAAACAGCAATGTTCCTCCACACTCTTGTGTGTTTCCTTCATTGGTACAAGTTTCCACCATTATTTTCTCATAAGAGAAACTATTCTCCAAAGCCCAGAGTAATTACAGAGCCCGGAAGTCTTGGGGCTTTCTGACTTTGAAGCAGATTCAGGGCTCAAGAGAACCAAGAAGTTCATATCAATGCCAGGAATCTGGACCCCAGGCAGACAGCATGGATAACCTACCCCAACAGAGGTACAGGCAGGCTCTCTTCCCTTCACCCAAAAAATAGCAAACACATTTATTGATCACCGTGGGCCCTTTCCTCCCAACTGAAGGTTAGCAGGAACTTTCAAAGGTTTAATGTCATCCCATATCCCATTGTCTCCTTCATGCACAGAAAAGAGAAACTTCCTCATCTCTGGGCAAGAGATATGGACTCACACTCCCCTTATTCTCAATTTTTGCCCACTAAGACATTTCACAGGAAGTTAGCCATGATTTGTGGATTTTTAAATGCTCCTGGGAGGAGAAGGATTTACTAGTGATAAGAAATAAAAATGCAAATGCTTTACTGATGAGATATGCATGTAAAGTGCTTGATATAATGCCTGACATGGAAAAAACACTCAATAAATGTTAGTCATCAGTATTTATATCATCATTCTTCTTAATACGCGCCATTGACTGGGTGCAGTGGCTCACGCCTGTTATCCCAGCACTTTGGGAAGCAGAGGCAAGAGGATCACTTGAGCCCAGGAGTTTGAGACCAGCCTGGGCAACATAAGAAGACCCCATCTCTGTAAGAGAATCTTTAAAACTACCTGGGTATGGTGGCATGTGCATACAGTCCCAGCTACTCAGGAGGCTGGGATGGGAAGATCAATGGAGCCCGGGAGGTCGAAGCGAGGCTGCAATGAGCCATGACGGTACAAAAAAAAAAATTGTTAGAAAGAATGAATTAGGTCGGGCGCGGTGGCTCACACGTGTAATCCCAACACTTTGGGAGGCCAAGGCAGGCAGATCACAAGGTCAGGAGTTTGAGACCAGCCTGGTCAATATGGTGAAACCCCGTCTGTACTAAAAAAAACACAAAAATTAGCCAGGTGTGGTGGCACGAGGCTGTAGTCCCAGCTACTCGGGAAGCTGAGGCAGGAGAACTGCTGGAACCCGGGAGGCGGAGGCTGCAGTGACCCGCATCGCACCACTGCACTCCAGCCCGGGCGACAGAGCAAGACTCCGTCTCAAAAAAAAAAAAAAGAATGAATAAGACCTAATATTTGTTAGCACAATAGGGTGACTATAATCAAAAATAATTTAATCATACATTTTAGAATAACTAAAAGAGAATAATTAGATTGTAGCACAAAGGAAAACGCTTGAGATGATGGATACCCCATTTAGTCTGATGTGATAATTACACATTGCATGCCTGTAATATCTCACATAACCCATAAATATATACACCTATGATGTAGTCACGAAAACTAAAACTAAATATAAAACAGCAAGCATTTATCATCTCACTCTCTGTGGGTTTGGAACCCACAAGTCAACTCAGCTAAGTGCTTCTGGCTTAGGTTCTCCCATGAGGCTACAGGTAAGAAGTCAGCCAGGAATGCAGTCATCTGAGGGTTTCTGGTGCTGAAGACTACGCTTCCAGGCTCACTCGTGTGGTTGCCTCTATTCCTTACTGGCTCTTAGACAGAAACCTCAATTCCTCACCACGTGGGCCTCTCCATTAAAGTGCCTGAGTGTCCTCATAGTATGGCAGCTGGCTTCCTCCAAAGCGACGGATCCAAGAAAGAGAGACAAAGACCAAAGATGGAAGCTGCAGTTTTTGGTGACGTAATCGCAGAAGTGACGTAACATCACTTCTGTGGCATTGGTCACACCCAAGATCCAACATGGATCCCTCCAGCGTGGGAGGGGACTACACAAGGGTGTGAATGGCAGCAGGCAGGGATTGTTGGGGGCCATCTTGGAAACTGGTTACCTCATAGAGGAGGACTGGAAGACTGGGGACAAGGATACAAAAGCGGCCTTTTTTTTTTGTTTTTTGTTTTTTGTTTTTTTGTTTGTTTGTTTTTGTTTTTGAGATGGAGTCTTGCTCTGTCGCCCGGGCTGGAGTGCAGTGACCGGATCTCAGCTCACTGCAAGCTCCGCCTCCCGGGTTCACGCCATTCTCCTGCCTCAGCCTCCGGAGTAGCTGGGACTACAGGCACCCGCCACCTCGCCCGGTTAGTTTTTTGTAGTTTTTAGTAGAAACAGGGTTTCACCGTGTTAGCCAGGATGGTCTCGATCTCCTGACCTCGTGATCCGCCCGTCTCGGCCTCCCAAAGTGCTGGGATTACAGGCTTGAGCCACCGCGCCCGGCCTTTTTTTTTTTTTTTTTAAGAAGCAGTCTCACTCTCCTTGCCCAGGCTGGAGTGCAGTGGGGCCATCTCAGCTCACTGCAACCTCTCCCTCCCCGGTTCAAGCGATTCTCCTGCCTCAGCCTCCCGAGTAGCTGGGCATACAGCCGCCTGCCTCCACACCCAGCTAATTTTTGTATTTTTAGTAAAGACGGGATTTTGCCATGTTGGCCAGGCTGGTCTCGAACTCCCAGACTTCATGATCCGCCCGCCTTGGCCTTCCAAAGTGCTGGGATTATAGGCTGAGCCACTGCGCCTGGCCAAGAGAGACTTTTCTACACTTTTTAATTATGTTATTTTTAAACTTAAAACTATATTTCCTATTCAAAATATTAGTGTTAGAAACAAAGAGAAATCCCTCAGGAACAACCAGCAGCCTGGATCATAGTTTGAGACTCCCACGAACAGAGCCAAGAGTCTCAAACTAGGCCAGCAGGTACACTTGGGGAACCCTGCTGTATCCCTGGGACATAAGAAACTACAGTACAAACATCACCATCTTCCTGGAGCATGAATAAACTTTAGTAGAGTAATAGTAATTTAAAACACATGTGGCACAAAATAGCATGCAGAGTTCAAAAATACCTAAGCTAAAACATAAGACTTCAAAGAAAATTTCACCCTTGCAGAGGTTATTTTGGGCTACACTCCGCAGAGTATGAATTCATTCTCTTTTCCTCTCAGGGATAGTTTGTTAAGAGTTTGAAAACCACTGCTCTGGGCAAACTGCCCTCCAGAGTCACACACAAAAAAATCAATCTCGTTACTAAAGATACATTTTGTTTCAATAAAAATTGTAGTAATGAGCTTGACTATCTACCCTTTTCACCTGACTTGGCTACAAATGACTGCCAACTGTTTAAAAAAAAAATCTAACCGACCCTCAGAGCCAATATGCTATTACTTTCAAAGATTACAGACAGGCCGGGTGCGGAGGCTCATGCCTGTAATCCCAGCACTCTGGGAGGCCAAGTTCGGTGGATCACCTGAGATCAGGAGTTAGAGACCAGCCTGACCAATATGGTGAAACCTTGTCTCTACTAAAAATACAAAAATTGGTCAGGCATAATGGTGGGCACCTGTAGTCTGAGCTACTCGAGAGGCTGAGGCAGGAGAATGTCTTGAACCCAGGAGGCAGAGGTTGCAGTGAGCTGAGATTATACCACTGCACTCTGGCCTGGGCAACAGAGCGAGACTGTCTCAAAAAAAAAAAAAAAAAAAAATTACAGGCAAAAGAGGTTGCCCATGTTCTCAGCATTGGCAGCAGCATCATCAAAATATGGCATACACTCCAGTGATGCCTTTCCAGAAGGAGCAACACTTATGTGAATCCACCAGCTTTGCTTTGGTTTTTTTTTGTTGTTGTTTTGTTTTGCTTTTTTCAGAGACAGAGTCTCACTCTGTTGCTTAGGTTGGAGTGCAGTGGTGGGATCATAGCTCACTGCAGCCTTGAACTTCTGGGCTCAAGCGGTCCTCCTGCTTCAACCTCCCCAGTAGCTGGGGCTACAGGTACACACCAGCATGCCTTGCTAATAGAAAAAAAAAAAAAAAAAAAAAGAATTGTAGAGATGGGGTCTCGCTGTATTGCCCAGGCTGATCTCAAACTTCTGGGCTCAAGTGATCCTCCTGCCTTGGCCTCCCAAAGTGGCAAGATTATAGGCATAATCCAGTCATTGTCCCTGGCTCTGGCTTTTTTTTTTTTTTTTTTTTTTTTTTTTTTAATGCAGCTCATAACCACAAACGGTGTTTGGTTTCCTTGCTTTCTCTTTCTCCCATTTGGTACTTTTCTTTCTCTCCCATGCACTCCCCTTCAAACCAAAAGTGAATCTTGTTATTTCTTGAATAATGGATGGATGTCAAAGGGCTGAAAAACCTGAACTCTAGTGTCTAACTATCTGAACCCAAATTCTAGCTGCCCCACTCAGTTGCTGTGTGACTGTGAGTAAGTTCTTACCCTCTCTGAGCCTGTTTCTTCACTTGGAAAATAAAAGTATACATGTATATATATACGGCTGTTAGCCAGAACTCAGCCTAGGGTAATCTTTCAATAAATACTAGCATCATCAAGGAAATCGCTTCTGATAAATTAATTTTCATTAAGCAATAAAGGTCTATAACAGTAATGACTTCTGACCAACCAGCCCAATGACTGACAAAGGACTGATAACACTTTACATTTTTATAATTTCCCTAGATTCCAAGTTCTGCATAAGGAGCAAGTACAGTTTTTACAATCAGACATAGAATTTGCATTCACTCTGTCTGCTCATCCTGACCCTTAGCCACTGGCCGCCAATTTCTGGGTTGGCTGCTCCAACCTGAGAGCACAGCTACTCCCATCAGAGGCAGAGGGGCTCCTCTTGTGTTTTGTTGTTGGTTTCTCTTAGTTTTGTAAAAATAAATAAATAATAAAATAGGGATACACCCTTCAGACAGCAGGTAACTTCCTAAGCTAAGGTGAACAGGAGCAAATTTAAATGTCTTTCCCTGGTTCAAATCCCCTACCCTCTCCCGTCTGCTCACCCTGGGCTCCAACCCTCAGGAGAAAAACCATTAAGTGGTTCATATGATGCTCTGGAGCTGGACAATGAATCATGATCAAAAGCGGTGGCATGGGAGCCCTGCTAACGTGGAGTGATGGGAGAAAATCAGGCTGAATTAGAGAAGGGTACATTCTAGAGTGTTTTACAACCCCATTAGTTCTAAGCACATAAGGATTTCAAATCAAGGAGCATCCACACACACACAGACTCTTGGATTATTTAAGAGATAAGGAGGATCCAAAATTAGCATATAGATCAGAGAAATGCAGTTGAGTGCTGCTAAAGTGGGCTATAAATGCTTGGGGGGAAATCAAATAGTTGTTTTTCTGAAGAAAGCTTTACAACATTCCAAAATCTTGTCCAGGAAGTGCAAACTGTAAGTCAGATGAACCCTACATCAATGGACTGAGCTGTGTCCCCCCAAAATTGATATATTGAAGCCCTAACCTCCATTATGACGGTACTAGGAGGTGGGCTTTTTTGTAAGACTATTAGTTTAGAGGAGATCATGAGGATGAGGTCTTCATGATGGAATTAGCATCCTTATAAGAAAAGACACCAGAGGACCTGCTCTCTTTCTCTGTCTCTCCTCTTCCCTCCCTCTCTCCCAGTCTCTCTCCCTCTCTCCCCCCTCTCTCTCCTCCCTCCACCCCCCACCAACTTCCTCCCTCATGTGAGAATGCAGAGAGAAAGCAGCTTTCTGCAAGCCAGGAAGAGGGTCCGCCGGGAGCTACATCAGCCAGATTGTGGCACTTCTCAGCCTCCAAAACTGTGAGAAATACATTTCTGTTGCTTAAGCCATCCAGTTTACACTGTTTTGTCATAGTAGCCTGATATGGTTTGGATTTGTGTCCCCGCCCAAATCTCGTGTTGAATCGTAATTCCCAGTGCTGGAGGAGGGGCCTGGGGGGAGGTGATTGGATCAAGGGGGCAGACTTCCCCCTTGCTGTTCTCATGACACTGAGTGAGTTCTCACAAGATCTCGTTGTTCAAAAGTGTGTAGCATTTCCCCCTTTGCTCTCTTCCTCCTACTCCAGCCATGTAAGACATGCCAACTTCCCTTTCACCTTCCACCATGATTGTAGTTTCCTGAGGCTTCCTCAGCTATGCTTCCTGTACAGTCTGCAAAACTGTGAGCCAATTAAACCTCTTTTCTTTATAAATTACCCTGTCTCCGGTATGTCTCTATAACAATGCAAGAACAAACTAACTAAGGCACCCACTCTGACTCATTCCGACACCCAAACTAAGTCCTGGTTTGAGCCCTTCACTACTGTGTCACCTTGGGGCAAGTCAACTTCTCCAAATGTTTGTTTCCCACCAGGAAAATGGAAATGACAGTATCTCTCCTTCCTACCCTGCAAGCCTATCAGGAGGATCAAAAGAGACATGACAAGCAAATACTTTCTAAACTGTAAAGTACTGTGCAAATGCAAGACAGTATTACTCTCTTTTTACGGAGTTATCTATACTCTACCTGGTTACAGCAGAGGATTTATGGTAGATGTCAGTAAGGCTTTTTATTTCGCATTTCAAGAGAGAAATAAGAATCTTTGTTATCTGTAGAGAAACAAATATAATTTCCATGGGGCACTAATATAATATAATATAAATATACTTTACCTAACAAACCCTTTGCTCAGATACAGTGAAAAGATAAATTCCCCTTCAACCTAATGAAGTTTCATCATGCATATATTCTAAATTCGCTGAACAGAAATGCTATCAGGTGCCTACTATGTGCAGTACCCAGCACGATGTCTAGCATTGAAACATACAGCAGATACACCAGCACCTCCACCAAACCCATATCCAGCATACAAAATGTACGCTTTTCAAGTCAGAAGCACATAGATAGATTTTTTGGAGTTCAAAACGTCTTAATGCAAACTGACTCCAATTCCTTTTTTTTTTTTTTTTTATCTTTGAAACATTGGTTAGGTCTTCTCTGAGCTATCATTTTGCACACATGGAAACTTTTAGACCATCCATCCTTCAAGTGTCTTGGGTGATGAGAGATACTGGAGGTTAAGGACCTAGCATAGTACTAATAGATTTTCAACAAATGGTAGCTACTGTTATTTCTCATCATTGCAAATTACAGAGTGCCAATTCTCAGAGCACTTCGGATAAAACCTGTACCTTTCTTAAGGCAAAAAACAATGGCATTAACTTTTTTTGTAATTAACCTAAGTTCCCATTATGTTTAGAGAAGAGATCACCATGATAAATGCTTGCCCTGTCTCTCTTTTTAAAAAGTTTACAGTTCTTACATGTGACATGTACTGTGGTACTTAGTGTCACCCCTACAAAGAATAAATTTAAATCGAAGAAGCAGAAACATGGAGAGAGTCCTTGTTTGGGTTTAATTTGTATTTCAGTACAATAAAATTCTATCCTAGAAGCTAGAGTGATAAAACTAAAAGTCAGGAAGAAAAAGAATGGCTAATTAAGCTCTGAAACTAAAAGCTCTTTCTTTATTGCTGTTTCTTTTAAGTCCTAACAATTGGTCAGGCACAGGGCCTTAGCTGTGCTATTCTGGTTAATGGTCGGTTACAAATTTCCACCATAAACTCATCTTCCTTCTAGGAACTTAAATCTCGGGCACTGGGATGTAATAAGGAGAGAAAGCTCTTAGGCCCAGGGCAATCTCTCTCTCAATCCCAATCTCCCTTCCCCCCATCCCTATCCCACCACAATAACTGTTAGTAAGGGCTTTTGGTTGCATGTCCAGAAATCTAACTCTAGCTAAATTAATCAAGAAACGAACACACTGGTTTATCCAGCTGAGGTCATTTACGGAAAGGGAATGCTAAGGTTTGAATGTGTCTCCTCCAAAATTCATGTTGGAACTTAATCCCCATTGCAGTGGTATTAAGAGGTGGGGCCTTTTAGGAAGTGATTCAGTCAGGAAGGCTTGGCCCTTAGGAATGGATTCATGTCTTATAAAGGGGTAGAGGGAACTAACTTAGGCCCTTTTGCCCTTCCACCTTCCACGTGTGAGGATACAGCATCATGCCCTCCAGAGGACACAAGGCACCACCTTAGAAGCAAGGAACAGAGCCCCTTACCAGACACCAAATGTGCCTGTGCCTTGATCCTGGACTGCTCAGCCTCCGGAACCATGAGAAATAAGTTTCTGTCCTTTATAAGTTACCTAGTCTCGGGTATTTTGTTACAGCAGCAGAAAACAGACTAGGACAGGAAGGGAAAAGAACCAGAGCACCACAGGACTCACTGCCACCAAGACACACATATACTCTCTCTCTCTTTCCATTTCTCTTCACTGTTCGTCTTTGCTCAGCCTTATTCTCCATCTCTCTCCATGTGGGAGGACAAGTGGAGGCTGGCAGCTCCAGATATATATCCTCTCTGTTCAGGAACCACAAGAAATTAATCCCCAGGGAAGATTCTGATGCATGTGCCACTCCATGGTCCAACATTGCTGGGTGGATACAGCCTGTTGTTTGACCAGATATGTGCCACTTACCCACCATAGCAGACACTGGCAAGGCCCACCCATGTCCCTTGGACCCTCCCCATCCCATACAAGAGGAAGGCATCCCTCTGCAAGCATCTGCAACTCCCCACCTGAAGGCCTTTTCTTGGCCTCGGCGAGACAGGCCAGAAGTTCAAGGATGTCAAAGTCCCTGAGAGCATCCCTCCGTCAAGGTGAGTGATGAAAGATAAATATCTCAGTTTTCTCAACACCCAGGTGGGACACTTTGAGGTGTGTTCCATGCCATCAACCAAAGCTCACCAAAAGGATCAAGCCCTGGCTGCCCATAGAAGTAACTTACTCGTTACCTTGCTGTATTCTGGTTTAGATTTCCATGTCTCATTTTGCCCTGTGATGGTTAATTTTATGTGTCAACCTGACTGAGCCACTGAGTGCCCAGATAATTGGTAAAACATTATTCTGGGTGTTCCTGTGAAGGTGTTTTCGGACGAGATCAGCATTTAAATGGGTAGACTGAGGAAAGCAGGTTGCACTCCAGATGTGGGTGGTCCTCTTCCAATCAGTTGAAGGTCTAAATAGAACAAAAGGCTGACCCTTGCCTGAGTCAGAGAGATTTCCTCCAGCCTGAGGGCCTTCAAACTGAAACGTCAACATTTTCCTGCGTTTAGACTCAAACTGAAGCACTGCTCTTTCTGGATCGCAAGCCTGCTGGTTTTCAGACTGGACCTACACCATTGGCTCTCCTGGGTCTCCAGCTTACTGACTCATACTGCATATCTTAGGACTTGTCAGCCTCATAATTGCATACACACACACACACACACACACACACACACACACATATATGTAAGTGCATATAGATACATATATATGTATGTGTATGTATGTATATAAAAGTGCTTATAGATACATATATGTGTATGTGTATGTGTATATATACACATACATACACGTGTGTATATGTATATGCATATATGTGTGTGTGTGTGTATGCTATTCTATTGGTTCTACTTCTCTAAAGAACCCTGACTAATATAATCCCATTCTCCTACTGGTGCTTCCCAGAGTCACCCTACAAATAAACCATTACATGGAAATCCTCATCACAGGATCTGCCTCTGGGAAAACCCAGCCTAAGACACTCAGACTTTCATAGGAGAGAAAAGAGCTCTAGAATTGGCAGCCTTACTGAACCATGTGGAAGAGGAAAGGAGAGCACCTAAACAAAAGGGTATTGACCAATGAAAATAACCTAAACCCACGCTTGTCCACATTGCTGAGCAAGTGGGATGGGATGAAACAACTTTCGACCACTGTCCAAATATTGCTGTGACTCCTAGACTGGCCTGACACAAAGGCAATGTCCACCAGCTCAGACATCCATCTCAACTAAGATTTCTCCAGGAAGGCTAGGACTGACACTCTGTGCTTAGGTTCTCAGTGACTTCACCCAGCCAGCAAAGGAGCTCTTAGGAGGGCTGACAAGCCCTGAGGTCTGTCTGCTCAGGCTCCAGCTACCTGCTCTACTCCTGCTTTATCAACCTCTAGCTTAGTCGCTCAATCTTCAGCTTTGCTCCTGCCCATTAGATTCTATGGCTGAACCCGACTTCGATAGTCTCAGTTTCTCAGATGAATTTTTTTTTTTTTTTTTTTTTTTTTTTTTTTTTTTTTTTTTTTTTTTTTTTTTTTTTTGGAGACAGAGTCTCGCTCTGTCGCCCAGGCTGGAGTGCAGTGGCCGGATCTCAGCTCACTGCAAGCTCCGCCTCCCGGGTTTACGCCATTCTCCTGCCTCAGCCTCCCGAGTAGCTGGGACTACAGGCGCGCCCGCCACCTCGCCCGGCTAGTTTTTTGTATTTTTTAGTAGAGACGGGGTTTCACCGTGTTAGCCAGGATGGTCTCGATCTCCTGACTTGGTGATCCGCCGCCCGTCTCGGCCTCCCAAAGTGCTGGGATTACAGGCTTGAGCCACCGCGCCCGGCCGTCTCAGATGAATTTAAGGCAAGGGTTGCAAACTTAAATGCCCGCACGGACAGACAAATGACACAAATGAGTGAAGAGTACACATTAGGACAACAGGGTCTGGTGGAGATGTGGGAAACTGGACAGCACACACCGCATGTAAGGAGGCAGCGAGCACTCAATTTTACAAGATTTGTGGAAATGGAGTCCCAGTGTTGCCGAACTGCCACTATTTTTTAAAGAGAAGCAGGAAATCCAGGGGATTTTTAAGATGTAAAATACACAGGTTGTTGAATGCTAGCAACTGATTTTTTTTTTTTTTTTTGAGATAAGAGTCTCACTCTGTTGCCCCTGCTGGAGTGCAGTGGCATGATCTCAGCTCACTGCAGCCTCCACCTCCCGAATTCAAGAGATTCTCCTGCCTCAGCCTCCTGAGTATCTGGGATTACATGGGTGCACCACCATACCCAGCTGATTTTTGTATTTTTAGTAGAGACGGGGTTTCACCTTGTTGGCCAGGCTGGTCTCCAACTCCTAACCTCAAGTGATCTGCCTGCCTTGGCCTCCCAGAGTGCTGGGATTACAGGTGCGAGCCACTGCACCCAGCCCTGACTTTTTTTTTTTTTTTAATGTAAATACTATATGAACCCAGTCAAATGTTCTGCCAGGCCAGTGCTGCATGGCTCACCATGTGATGGCCCTGAGAATGGGCCTCATCGACCTCCTTCTACAGGGTGTGTAATTAACCAGGGCCCCAGCTGCTGTGCTGGGGAATCCATATGCTTCCTTCCATGAGGTGCTCCTGGCTAATGACTGAGCATGGCAGGGACACTAAAGCAGACCCCTCCCCGGGAGACACAGGATTTCCCTGTCCCCAGCTTTGGCTTAGGGACTTCCCTATGGTGTTTGCACCCTAACTTTTCTCCCCTCTCTCCTTTACTCAGAGTCAGACTTGCATTACTGTCTCAGGTTCTCCCAACTTCATCTGGCACCTTCTTTGCTTTCTCTCAAGGGCATTTCCTCTAATAAAAATCAGGTATGTGTAATCCTGTATTGGAGTTCGTGTCTCAGAAGAACTGGGTTAACACACCATCTTGCAAACTCTGCTTTCAGTATTCAGCTCACACTCACTTACACCCTCCAAACTCCAATGATTTTGGGCTAATTCCATTCCAGCTCCCACCCCCTAAATCCCTTTCCCCCTCCCCGTGCTCCCCCTCCCATTCTGCTTTCCTGGAAACAGCATTTCCACTTACTTTTGAACAATGGTCCTTCCTTCATTGTTCATTCATGGAGTTTGGATAAGGTTGACACCATCTTCTAAAGCTAGGGCTGAGCATATGACCAGGACTGACTAATCACCCTCTTCTACTTCCTTAGCCACAATAATTCATTCAGAGATGGGCACCTGACTCTTATGATCCAACGAGAGTCAGCTTCTTATGCCAATGCTTTTGGCAAGGTAAGTTCATTTTCCCCTGGGATTACTAAGCTTGTAGGAGGTAAGTCAGCAGCTGCTGATGGCATAAGAAAAGGGCCTGATTATGAAGCCAATATGGATGAAAAGAGAGCTGAGAAGTAGAGATCAGACAGATTCCAAAGCATATCATTTAAGCACCTGGATCCAGCCATACGTGAAGTCCAGTCTATCTGTGGGCTTTGAAGTTGCATGCAACAATAGCAAGATGTAACTGAGAGAGTTTTGGCTGATATATCAACCCACCTCTCATTCGGTTTCATGGAACATAAAAGACATTGCCAACTAACATTTACAAACAGCATTGATATAAAACCTCCGCCATTTAAAAGAGGTAACTTTCTTACTCTTTCACTGTGTGGCCTTGGGAAATTTCTAATCCTTTCTGAACTTCAGCATTTTCCCTTCTCAAATGTAGCAAATACAACATATCTTACCTGCCCAGAGGGAAATCAGGTGACCTGATCTAGGACAGTAAAGACAGAGGTATAAAACATTATTTCAAAAAAAAAAAAGATACAGCACACAAGCCCAGGAGCATTGAACAAGAGCTCTACAGTCAAATTGCATGGATTCAGATTCTAGTTCCATTACTAACTGGCTGTGTGACCTTGGACAACTCAGTTGACCTCTCTGGCCCTCAGTTTCCCCATCAGTAAGATGGAAACTCCAATCCTATCTACTGCATGGGATAGTTGCAGAAATTAATAGATACGTAAGTGCTTAGTGCAATATGTGGCACTCAAAATATGTGTGGTATGATTGTTATTGGTACAATGATTGACTCATGAATGATTGTGATGTCAACCCCCTACACAGTTGGAAATCCACCTATAACTTTTGACTCCCCCAAAACGTAGCTACTAATAGCCTATTGTTGACCAGAAGTCTCACCAATAACATAAACAATTGACACATATTTTGTATTGTATATGATTATATACTTCATTCTTACAATAAAATAAGCTAAAGAAAAGAATATATGATTAAGAAAATCATAAGGAAGAGAAAATGTATTTATTATTCATTAAGTGGAAATGGATCATCATAAACGTCTTCATCCTCCTTGTCTTCACATTGAGGAGACTGAGGAAGAGCAGGAAGAGGGGGGCTTGGTTTTGCTGTCTCAGAGGTGGCAGAGACTGAAGAAAATCCACGTGTAAGTGGACCCACGCAGTTCAAATCTATGTTGTTCAAGAGCCAACTGTATTCATATTACAATAAATGCTGTAAATGTTGTGACTGTGGACCCTTCTATTCCATTCCCAACATAACTTCTTATGCCCAGTGGAAAATTCCATCTTAGAATCCCCCAGCCCAAGGCCTTTTCCATAGACTCAGCTAGGTGGCTTGTCAAGGGCATGACTTCACATCTCCAAACACAACCAGCCCAGTTGCAACTACCATTTGGGGAACTTTCCCAATTACCACAACACTTCTGCACATCAAATACGAATTACTTTAATTGTCCCAGAAGAACGCACGGTTGAAACATTTGACTTGCCCAGAACTAACTGTCTGTCAAAAAGATATTTTGCAGCCAAGATAATCTCTTAATTGGACATCTAATTTAACTGAAACCCTTTTTCCCTGCTTATTTTATGCTTTCTTCTCTTGTTTTTGCCAAATTCTGAATGCTGGGCACTGCTCTCAGAAATAATTTATCTTGTTTTTTTCTATTATAAAAGTAATACATGTTCATTATAGAAAAACTGAAAAAAAAAAAAAATTCCACATAAAGAAAAACAATTGATCCCAGACTCATTGCCCAGAGAAAGACTGTGAACATTTTGTTTGTTTGTTTGTTTTTTGAGACGGAGTCTCGCTCTGTCGCCCAGGCTGGAGTGCAGTGGCCGGATCTCAGCTCACTGCAAGCTCCGCCTCTGGGGTTTACGCCATTCTCCTGCCTCAAGCCTCCCAAGTAGCTGGGACTACAGGCGCCTGCCACCTCGCCCGGCTAGTTTTTTGGATTTTTTAGCAGAGATGGAGTTTCACTGGGTTAGCCAGGATGGTCTTGATCTCCTGACCTCGTGATCCGCCCGTCTCGGCCTCCCAAAGTGCTGCGATTACAGGCTTGAGCCACCGCGCCCGGCCAAGACTGTGAACATTTTAGCAAATCTCCCTTCCAGGTTTTCCTAGAATAGATGTTTCTACATAGTTCATAAAAACTTATATTCAATTTTTGCAGCTTTTTATTCCACTTTACATTTTAAGTTGAACATTTCCACTTGCCATTCCAAGATCTTCAGAAACATGTTTAGAAACAAAAGAATATCCCAACAACAGTCTGTTGAACCTCTTCCCCTAATGTTGAACTATTGTTGCTTTATGAATACATTTTCTGTGTGTGTTTCAGATGTAGTTTCCTTAGGAAAGATTCTGTATGCTGTGGAATAATTCCCCACGTGTCTCTCACATTTCTGCACATCTTGTGTCAGCTTTTGTTCTAGACCATCTTTATAAGGATGTGTGTATAGCTAATAGCATTAGAAGATAGGGCTAATATAGTAGAAGACAGATTTATTTGCCGATTAAGACTATAACAATAATATCTCCGGACCAGGTACAGTGGCTCATGCCTGTAATCCCACCAATTTATGAGGCTGAGGCAGGCTGATGACCTGAGGTTGGGAGTTCAAGACCAGCCTGGCCAAAATGGTGAAACCCTGTCTCTACTACAAACACAAAAAATTAGCTGGGTGTGGTTGTGGGTGCCTGTAATCCCAGCTACTTTGGAGACAGGAGGGAGAATTGCTTGAACCTGAGAGGCGGATGTTGTACCACTGCATTCCAACATGGGCACGACAGAACGAGACTCTATCTCAAAAAAAAAGAAGAGAAAGAAAAAAAGGATTATAATGACAATATCTCCCTCCATCCAGGGTAAAGGTTGAAAAGATCAAGATTCCTAAACTTGGGTTCCTCAGGTGTGATGCAAATCCACTGCATCCACAGATTCTACCTGGATCCATCTGTGTATTACTCATTTCTCACACTACTAAAAAAAATCACACCCAACGCTGGGTGTGGTGGCTCATGCCTGTAATCCTAATACTTTGGGAGGCCGAGGTGGGCAGATTGCCTGAGCTCAGGAGTTTGAGAACAGCCTGGGCAACATGGTGAAACCTCATCTCTACAAAAATACAAAAAATAATCCAGGCATTGTGGTGCACACCTATAATCCCAGCTACTCAGGAGGCTGAGGTGGGAGAATCGCTTGAACCAGGAGGTGGAGGTTGCAGTGAGCCAAGATTGTACCACTGCACTCCAGCCTGGGCGACAGAATGAGACTCTCTCTCAAAAAAACAAAATCAAAAACAAAAACAAAAAAAACAGGCTGGGCACGGCTGTAATCCCAACACTTTGGGATGCTGAGGTGGGCAGATTACCTGAGGTCAGGAGTTCAAGAACAGCCTGACCAACATGGAGAAACCCTGCCTCTACTAAAAATACAAAATTAGCTGGGTGTGGTGGCGCATGCCTGTAATCCCAGATACTCAGGAGGCTAAGCCAGGAGAATTGCTTGAACCTGGGAGGCGGAGGTTGCAGTGAGCTGAGATCATGCCATTGCACTCTAGCCTGGGCAACAAGAGTGAAACTCCGTCTCACTAGACTGAGTAATTTATAAAAGAAAGAGGTTTAACTGACTCAGTTCCACAGGGCTAGGGAGGCCTCAATCATGGCAGAAGGAAAAGCAAACACATCCTTCTTCACATGGTGGCAGCAAGGGGAAGAATGAGCAAAAGAGGAAAAAGCCCATCAGATTTTGTGAGAACTCACTCTCTATCACAAGAATAGCATGAAGGTAACTGCCCCCGTGATTAAATTACCTCCCACCGGTCCCTTCCATGACACATGGGGATTGTGGGAACTACAATTCAAGATGAGATTTGGGTGGGGACACAGCCAAACCATGTCAACCTGTGTCACCCTTGAGGGACTTGGGGGTCAAGGGGAACTGGTGCAGACATGAAGCTCAAGCTTCCTGTTGTGCCATGAATAATAAAGTCCTTTATCTCTGAACCCAGAGTCTCATGTCTTCCGCTAATATCTGTAAAACTCTGACAGGCTGACTTGTTAGCATCCATGTAGGATAATATCTTAGACCAGCACAGTTCTTGACACTCTAGAAGTGAATTTGTTGGATCAAAAAGCATGAACAATTGCTAAGACTCTTAATATGTCTTGTCAATTAGCTCTCCAAACAAATATGAGTCACTGCCTGAAATCTCTCTTGTCCTCAGGAAGGGATAGAGCTGCTTGACTCAGATCTCCAAGGTGGCCTTAAACTGTAATGTCTTCCCTTCATGCAGAGCTCTTGCCATCCTAAGCCACTACTCCTACCTAATATTCTATAAAAAGCTTTTTCTCCCTACCCAGGGTCTCCGTTGAACTGACTTTCTTTTCTGGATTACTCTTTTATGTAATGAAAAACAGACATGAGAGTCAAACAGAAAGAGAAAAAGGGGAATTTGTTTAATTTCTACCATGTGCCAGGCATAGTGCAAAGAACATTTAGATAAGGCAGAAGACATTAATTATTTTTATCTACCCAGAACCCCCTGCCCACCTAAGCACCCCAGCCCCTGACTTGGCCATGTGGGTGGCTATGTGACCTGAGCTGAACCAATCAGAGGCCTTCCCTGGGATTTTTTCACATCGTAACCACGTGTCTCCAATTATGCAACAGAGAAGCTTGTTGGCAGCCATGGTTCTAGCCAAGGACAGAAAAAAACCAAAAAAAAAAAAAAAAAAAAGAAAAGAAACAAACCAAAAAAACCCACCAGGGTAAAAAAAATTAAAATAAAAAAGATATGACAGACAGACAGACATGGGGAATGGTCTCTTTCCAGTTGCCCCTGCCACTCAACTGCTCTCCTACCTTCCTGGATTTGGTTATGAAAGTCAGTACATTATCCCCTTCTATTGCCTAAATGACTTCCAATGAGTTTCTGCTCCTTGCAACCAACGTAATCTTGATGATTGATAGTAGCCAGCATTTTGTGAGTGTTTACTGTGACATGCCCATTAATACACCTATTCCTCTTTACAATTAGGTAAGGTGCTTTTAGTAACCTCCAAAGTAGAAAAGGGAAGACAAGTTTAGTGAGGTGAAATGACTTGCTCACAGTTGCTTGGCTAACAAGGGGGCAGAGTCAAAGTTTAAACCCAGAGCCTATACTCTTCCCTATTGTATAACATAGACATACTATCTCTGTTCCCAGTGCTGGGGAATGCAGAGAACTGGGGACTGAAGGAAGAGCAGATGTTCAGGTGAGCAGTAATCAGGGGACCTTCCACAAGGGAAAAGGGAGTCCTGGCCCCATTGAAGTCCAGCCAGCACCCAGCATGGTGAGAGATGGGGTGGTGCTCTCTCCAGCCATTCAAGGTGCTGAGAAAAGAAAAGAACTTTCATCTGAGGAATACAAACCTTTTAAATTATTAGGCCCAGAGAGGCAATAGAATGAGATAGCAATCACATCCTACATACCCCCTTTGAGCTCGGTATTCATTTCTTAAAACTGCTTGCCATTGCCACAAGTAGCTATAAATTAACCTAATAATGCCCCCACTGGATGCTATAACCCACATCTTATAGCTTAACAACGTATAACCAATCACTCGTCAATGTTATTTCCAAAAACCAATGAGAATTCCTGACAACCAACTGTGTACCAGCCCACTCTATGTCCCCCTTTTTTGTCTTTAAAAATCCACTTGTAACTGCTGCTAATTGGAGTGTATATTCAGGGAAACTTGAATCTACGCTCCCCAGCTACAGTCCTCAAGCTTGGCCCAAACAGAGTCTTTACTTATACTAATTTTGCCTCGGCTTCTTCCTTTTAGGTTGACAGTGCTACAGGCTGAATTATGTCCCCCTAAAATTCAAATTTGAATAAATGTTCAAATATGAATTTGAGGCCAGGCACAGTGACTCATGCCTGTAATCCTAGCACTTTGGGAGGCTGACGCAGGCAGACCATCTGAGGTCAGGAGTTTGAGACCAGCCTGGCCAACATGGTGAAACCCCACCTCTACTAGAAATACAAAAATTAGCCAGGCATGGTGATGCATGCCTGTAATCCCAGCTATTTGGGAGGCTGAGGTAGGAGAATCACTTGAACCTGGGAGGCAGAGGTTGCAGTGAGCTGAGATTGCACCATGGCACTCCAGCCTAGGTGACATAACAAGATTCCATCTCAAAAAAAAAAAAAAGTGTGTGTGCATATATATATATATATATATATATATATATAAATTTGAAGCCCTTCAACCATATGGATCATATGATGAAGCCCTAACCCCCAGCACCTCAGAATGTCACTGTATTTGGAGACAGGGGCTTTAAATAGGTGATTAAGTTTAAACGAGGCCATTTAGGGTGAGCTCTAATCCAATCAGACTCATGTTCTTATAGGAAGAGGAGATTAGGACACACAGAGAGACAGGAGGGATGGACAGGCACAGAGGAAAGACCATCTGAGGGCACGCCAGAATCGACCATCTGCAAGCCAAGGGGAGAGGTCTTCGGAGGAACAAACCCTGCTGACACCCTGATCTCAGACCTCCAGCCTCCAGAATTGTAAGAAAATAAATTGCTGTCATTTAAGCCACCCAGACTGTAGTACTTTGTTATGGCAGCCCCAGCAAACTGTATCTATGGTAATCCATCACCACTTATGACAGGCTCTGCCATGCAGCAGGTGTGTGTGCACGCACCACACACAAACATGTTTAGAATATGAAATCCGCGAACCCTACTCCCACACTGATAACAGTTCGTGAACAATGGATTTTCCCTCAGGGAATTTGGTTTGTTTTCCTAGTTCCCATCCCATCAAGACCCCTTCCCGCCTGCTGGGAAATACTTTGCCTGAACCCCTTGCCCCTTTCACAACACACACCTAATGGTAGGAAGAAGTTTCCATCTCTGACATTGACAGGGTGCTTGTAACCTAGCACCCTTTCTCCTGCCTTGTAATAGAAAAATAAATCCTTTATCCTATTTCAACTGCAGTCTTGGCAAAGGAAAAAACAAAACAAAAAAAGAAACCAGCCTAGAAATGGAAACCAGAAATCATGAACAGCGCTGTGCTGAGTTGCAGCTAAAGGTTGGCCTTTCTGGAGCTGGCTATCTTCAGATGGCAGGGCTGTGTGTGTGTGTGTGTGTGTATGCGCGCGTGCCAGAAGCACAAGATGACACACCCTGGGGTGGGGTCAGGCAAGCTGATTGTGGGAAATGTGGGAACAGAATATTTTACAACAATGTTGGAAAAATGGGTTTATGTTTTCTGAGAGGGAGATACCCAAAGCTTCAAGCTCACCTCAAGGGAAAACTGAGCTCAGGTCCCGTGCACTCCACTTGGATCTCACACACATGAACACACATACAGCCTTCTCATCAATATTCAGAAGAGGCCTCTGTTGTCTGCTTCTCCAGAGAGCAGAGGTGAATTTATCTGAAGCTAAGAGGCTTGGGCTTCAGAGTCTTTTCCTTGTACCTGTCTCTTTAAATGCTGGACTTGGGGAGGGCTTTAGGTGAGAAGGGAAAGCTAGATTTCAATAATGAAGCACCTCTATGTTCACATTTCTGATTAATTGCCTACACAGATCCCAGAAGAATGGAATGGAAATAGCTAAAGGCTCCAGAATTTTCTCTTTTTCTTTTTTTGAGACAGCATCTCACTCTGTTATCAGGCTGGAGGCTGGAGTGTGGTGGCAAAATCACCACTCACTGCAGCCTCCATCTCCCTGGCTCAAGCGATCCTCCCATCTCGGCCTCCTGAGTAGCTGGGACTACCGGCACACACCACCACAGTTGGCTAATTTTTTAAAAATTTTTTGCACAGATGGGGTCTCACTATGTTGCTTAAGCTGGTCTTGAACTTCTGGGCTCAAGAAATCCTCCCACCTTGGCATCCCAAAAAGCTGGGATTACAGGCATGAGCTACCATGTCCGGGCAGCTATAGGAATATTATACTTAGCTTTTCATTCCAAAATAACATTCCCTTTTGTGCCTCATTTTAAATTCATAATTTTGTATTCTTTTTCTTAAACAGAGGTCCCCATATTATATAAGCTTCAGTCCCCACAAAACCTGGATCTGGCTCTGCCAAAATGATATATCCTTTATGACATTTATAGAGAAATTCTGATTATTTCTGAACATCTCAGACTTTTTGGAACCAAGACAAGTTCAATTATAAACATCTGTTGTCTAATTTTAAAGACCAAGGGGGAAGCTGGGTCCTTATGAGGGCCATAAAGGCTCCAGGCTAGATGGATATTGGGGGAGTGGGTTAGCAGAGATGTCCTAAAACAATTAATTACACTAATGGGAAGAACAAAAGGTAAGTCTAATCGCAGATATCTTGGTTTTCAAGCTTCAGATAACTGTCAAATCTTCAGCCATAAATGGAAAGTGGAGGAGAATTAAAAACCCATCCTTGTTTTCTTACAGAGTTTAACTAATCGAGCCACTCTATCCTTAATTGATAGAAGCAGGTTTTTAAAAACAGCCAAAGTAATCTATGCTTTGCTACATAATGGCAAAAGTAATAGCCAACATTCATCAACACCTACTATGTTATACCCTTGACAGGGTTTCCTATTTTAGTAGTCAAAGCGATTTCATGGAGTAGCAATTACGGTTGCAATTTCACTAGTGAGAATGCAGAGTGATGCTCAGAGAGGTTAAGGAACTTACCCAAGGTCACACAGCTAGTAAGTGAAGAGTCGGAACGTTATCTCTCTGATTTTAAAGTCTGGACCCTTTCGTTTACTGCCTTTTTCTGAACTCAATGACACATCCTAAATAAGTAAGGGCTTCTACGCAGGATGGGTTAGGCTATGCTGCAGTAACAACCCCTGGATCTCAGCAACTTAAAACAAAATTTCAGGCTAGGTGTGGTGGCTCACACCTGTAATCCCAGCACTCTCGGAGGCCAAGGCAGGTGAATCACTTGAGGTCAGGAGTTCGAGACCAGCCTGGCCAACATGGAGAAACCCCGTCTCTACTAAAAATACAAAAATTAGCCAGGCATGGTGGCAGGCACCTGTAATCCCAGCTACTTGCGAGGTTGAGGCATGAGAATCGCTTGAACCCAGGAGGTAGAGGTTGCAGTGAGCCGAGATCACATCATTGCACTTCAGCCTGGGTGACAGAGCGAGACTGTCTCAAAAAAAAAAAAAAAAAAAAAAAAAAAAAAAAAAAAAAAAAAAGGTCTAGAAATAACCCCAACCTTATTTTCTTGAACACAACTCATCCTGACCCTCCAGCACTCCATTGGTCTGGGCTAAATATACGGAATCCTGCAGATGAAGATGCCAGGACCCAAAGCTAATGGGACACAGAAAACAGAGGCCACTCAAATAAACGTCAGCACTCCTAGTTACTGAATACTCTGTGTCTGGCAAGTTCCATCATTAGTCAGTTATTCATTCACTCAATCAGCAACTACTTACTGAATTAATATAGCAGCATGGTTATGAGCACAGACTCTGGAGCAAGAGGGCCTAGGTTCAAATCCCAGTTACCCTGCTTATTAGCTAAATGACTTCTCAGTGCCTTGGTTTCTCCATCCAGAAAAATGGGGATTATAATTAATAATTACCTACCTCATTTGGTTAAGTGGATAAACTAAGAACAGTGGTATGCCCATATGACATGCTCTGTAATATTTTTTATTATCACTGTGTGCCAGGCATTATTCTATAGGATGGAGGGTGCCGCTATGAATACGGCAGACTAGGTGCCTATCTTTACAGAGCTTCTATTCTAGTGAAGGAAAGAGGCTTTATTAGCAAGTAATCCTTGATCCAGCCATACCTGAAGCTAACGCCACATCCTTGAACCTTCCAATTTCCCCGGGCATTAAGTTCTTTATTCTTTTCTGCCTAGGCTAGCTTGCATTGAGTTTCTCTCCCTTGTCAACCAAAGTGTCCTGACCAGTACAGAGGTCTAAAGCCTAAGCTCTTTCCAGTCTGCCCCCTGCCCCTTTCCAGCTGAAGCCCTATTCATTTGCACCCAACATCATCATTGCGTCCAATGCCTCACCACCTGGTGAGACTCTTGACTATTCAAACCAGTCTGTAAACAGAGAGTGAACTAGAAACAGTACATTATAACAAGCATGAAATGGAAGCCTGCTGCCAATCATTCCCCAAGAGAGCAATCAAATCTGTCTTGGTGCCTACATGTTTTATGGACAACATGTCTATGTTTTAAAAGCTTTATTGAAATAAAAAATAATTTACTAACTAAATTAGATTTCCTCATGTTTTATCTAGTTAACCCATCCCTTATCATAAGAAAGGCAACTTCTTTTTTTTTTTTTTTTTTGCGACGGAGTCTCACCCTATCGCCCAGGCTGGAGTGCAGTGGTGTGACCTCGGCTCACTGCAACCTCTGCCTCCTGAGTTCAAGCGATGCTCCTGCCTCAGCCTCTCAAGTAGCTGGGATTACAGGCATGTGCCACCATCCCCAGCTAATTTTTATAATTTTAGTAGAGATGGGGTTTCACCATGTTGGCCAGGCTGGTCTTGAACTCCTGACCTCAAGCGATCCTCCTGCCTCGGTCTCCCAGTCACGCTGGGATTATAGGCTTGAGCCACTGTGCCTGGCCTAGAAAGGCAACTTCTTAAATGAAAGCTACTTTCATCAATATAATGCATTTGTCTCACTTCTTAAAGGACTCCTGTCACAGTGGATTGGCAAAGAACAGGTCAGATACAAGAGGTGGTGGAGTATTAGCAAAATCCAGGTGGATTTGGAGTCAGACATTCCTAGGTTTAAATGCTGGTTTTATCGCATACTCGTTGTATGCCTTCACTGGGGTTTCCCAAGAATCAGACCCTGAGACAAGACTCCAAGAGGAAGTCATTTATGTGGGAGGTAAATGAAACATGATACAAGAAATGAAACAGGTCAGGGAGGCAGCCAGTAAAGGGCATATTATCAAACAAGTGACCACTTGGGACAACTGGAGCTTCAAGTTGCTGGAAAACTCTAGGATACAGTGTAGAACATCTCTAGCAATGTGCTGGTAGATGTTTAACAACCAATACTGCAGAAGAATATTAAAAGCCCAGATTTGTAGTGTCTGCCCATATCCATGGTGTAAATTCTCCCACCACGACTGATTTCATGCTACCTTGTCCCTGAACAAGGACTTGGGGAAAGATGCATATACTGGCTCTTGTTTCATAGTTATCTGACCTAAGGGGTGAGGGAGCTTGGGTAGTTATCCACATACACCAACTGTCATCAGTTCCTGGTGGAGGGATGCTCCTGGGGATAGGTGTTGATTCCCCCAAGACTTCTAAGCCATCATATGGATGGGCAAAGACAGTTTACAACCAGAAAAAGACCTCAGAAAGAGGGCCAGGCACGGTGGCTCACACCTGTAATCCCAGCACTTTGGGAGGCCAAGACAGGTGGATCGCCTGAGATCAGGAGTTCGAGACTTAGCCTGGCCAACATGGTGAAGCCCCATCTCTACTAAAAATGCAAAAAAATTAGCTGGGCAGGGTGGCGCATGCCTGTAATTCCAGCTACTGAGAAGGCTGAGGCAGGAGAATCTCTTGAACCTGGAAGGCAGAGGTTGCTGTGAGCAGAGATCACGCCACTGCACTTCAGCCTGGGCAACAGAGTGAGACTCCATCTCAAAAAAAGAAAAAGAAAGAGAAATGCGACTACATTAGGATGGGCCAGTGGGCACTTCAGAGGTAAGGGTTAGAAGATATGAGGGGAGCACTGAAAGCATCTGTTACTCTGTGCAATTGCAAAAATGTTATTTCATTTCTCTAGGCTTCCAATACTGCACTGGTAAGACAGGATTCATTAAATCTTCCAACAAATATTCACGGAGCACTTAGTATATACCCGGTGATCTTCAGGCCACAGGAAACAGAATGTTGAGTAACATGACAAAGTCACTGTCACAGAGCCAGTGGGGAAAGCAGCCTCTAAATATGCCACCCAGTAAGTAACAAAGATCGTTTCAGGAATGGTGAGGACTGTGATGTTAGAGAGGGTGATGGGAGGGAGAATAACATAGTGCAGAAGGCATGAACAGGAAAATCTTTCTGAAAGGGTAACGTGTAAGGTGAGGCTCAACAGATGAGAGGAATGGCGTTGTAAAAAGATCTGGGAGCAGCATTCCAGGTGGAGGAAACTGCAAGTGCAAAGGCCCAGAGGTGGGAAGGAGCTTGGCTTGTTCATGGAAAAGAATGGAAGCCAGTGTGTCTGGATCAGAAGAAATCAGGCAGAAGGTAACCAAGTAACCAGGAAACAGAGTGGAGGGGTAGGCAGGAATCAGTGTCTGCAGTGCGTGGTCAGCATCAGAAGGCGTTTGGGTAGTAACACAACCTTGAAGATTTGTTAAATGAGTTCCCATGCGTGTAACTGGCATTACCCATGTTATTAACCTGGGAAACCGTCCTCTCTCTTACTTTTCCATTTAATCTCATGCTCATCCTCTTTGCTCACAGGAGCAAGAAGTCCAGTATCTCACTCCACATCTCCCTTCTCATGGTCCAACACTCCTGCAGACTCAGTTAATCCAAAGATCACTTCCAAACTCCAGGCCGATGGAAACCTAAGGAGTCGGATCCATGGATAGGCAGCCTCATTTTCACCATCCCTTGTCCCCGAGGCTGCCATTAGGTTGAAAACCAGTCTGGTACTGTCAGCGTGTCTTTGTCTACAGCTATGACAAAGTCCACATGGTCCGGTCTCTACAATGGGCACAATGACTCTCCTCTACATCTCAGCTACCAGGTTCCGGCCCGTCAAACACACATGCAAACATTCAAACCTTTCTCAGGTTCCCCTCTAGGGCCTTCAGAGGTTTATCCTGCATACCTGCGGTGGTGCCATTGCAATCTATTCTTAGTCCAGTGTTATGTTGGGTCAACAGCAGAGATGCTCCTTCTCCTTGAACTAATTTTATTTCCAGAGTTTCATTTTCCTTCCCTGCAACATTAGGCACCATTTGGGAATATTTCCATCCATTCAAATAGATTTCAAAATCTCATAAAGAAGGAGCTGGGAGAAGAATGAGGAATCATTGATTTTTAATGACTGTATTTATTGATCTCTTACAACATTCCTAGACCCATGTTGAATCACATAAATATATATGCATGTACACATGCTATACATGGTATCTAGATGCCGTATGTGTTATAAAAACATACATGTTATATTTATATGTGTTATATATGTATGTCTATACATATTATAATATGTAATTATACATTGTATATTGTAGTTGTTTATATAATAAAAATATAATGTATATGAAATATACATAATTATATATTATATGATATTATACAATATATAATATATTATATGTATTATGTATATTTCATATATTATATATTTTATCATACATAAATATATTGTATAAGTTATATATTATATAAATTATAATTATTACATATTATATAAACATGTATTATGCTATATATAATACATGTTTATATATGTTATATAACATATATAACAAATTATATAATATATAACATGTTATAATATAACAAATTATATAATATATGTTATATAATATAACAAGTTATATAATATATAATGTTATATAACAAGTTATGTAATATATATGTTATTAAAATAGATATCACATAATATATAATATATGTTTTATATATAGCATAATATGTTTTATATATTATATTATACATATGTTTTATATATTATATAATATATATGTTTTATATATATTCTTTTTTTGTTTTTGCTTTTTGGGGGTTTTTTTTGAGACAGAGTCTCACTGTTGTCCAGGCTGGAGTGCAGCGGTGTGACTTTGGCTCATTGCAACCTCTTTCTCCCGGGTTCAAGCAATTCTCCTGTCTCAGCCTCCCAAGTAGCTGAGACTACAAGCGCCCACAACCAGGCCTGGCTAATTTTTGTATTTTCTTTAGAGGCAGAGTTTCACCACTTTGGCCGGACTGGTCTTCAATTCCTGACCCCAAGTGCCCCGCCCACCCCGTCCTCCTAAAATGCCGGGATTACAGGCATGAGCCCCTGCGTCCAGCCTATATATCTTCTTTTAATCAGCACCACATCATCTAACTTTACAGATGAGAACACTGAGGCTTGGGGAGATTAAATGTGTTATCCAGATTGCATGCATGTAAGTGACATAAGCACGATTTGAAACTAAGCAATCCAACGTGAGAATCCTAGCTCTACAGCCTCTCTGACCTGCTTTCTACCTAGAAATTTTCTGAGTTCTTTATGCAAAAGGATGCACTTTTTCATCTCAGAAATCCCTTTGGGCACCAGGGGTCTCTCAAAGTGGCAGCTTTTGCTGCACCCAGGTGTCACAACAACTTGCAAAGGCGATCAACACACACGACTGATCACGAGATAAAGGAAGTCTGAAGCAGTCTGTGAATGAAGATCCGTTTCTTACAGCTTTCAGCTTTGTATAATAACATCTTGGCTGTGATGATCTGTTATGACACTAATGCTTGCACAGCCCAGAGAAGATGGGCAATAGTTTTCTGGATGTCAGTGGGACTCTGGCACAAGGGCCAATTATAATGAGCGCGACAGGAAATTCTTTGCAATGTCCTTGTGAATCTGAGGTTACAAAGACTGGCTCAGTCTGCCACAGGAAGCATGCTGGAATGCCTTCATCCTTCTTTCGAGTTTTTCTTTCTTTCTAATAATTCTCAGTGTGGGGGAATGACTGGGCTTACATCCTTTGCTTTGGGAAAGGTTTCTATCATTGGACCTCTCTCTTCCTGCAAAAAGCCAGCTGTGAACTGGTTCACTGCGGACCCAGCCTCTGGCATGACTGATTATGGATCAGCAGCACCAATGCCATGAAGACCGCAGACACACTGGAGAAGCAAGACTAATTCCCTTAGCCATTGAGCCTCCACTTTCCATGCATGAAATGACTCTCAAAATGCCAGCTTGGTCTATTGCTTGCCTCAGAGCACCTAAGAGCATCTGAACAAAAGGAATATCTTTTTCACAGTTGTAAATGAGGAGAGGTGGGATTATACAGTAGACGAAGTGCTCTATAAGGCTGTTGAAGATCACAATTTTTTTTTTTTTTCTAGACAGAGTCTTGCTCTGTGTCTCAGGCCAGAGTGCAGCGGCGTGATCTCAGCTTACTGCAACCTCTGCCTCCCAGGTTCAAACAATTCTGCTGCCTCAGCCTCCCAAGTAGCTGGGATAACAGGTGTGTGCCACCACACCCGGCGAATTTTTGTATTTTTAGTAGAAACAGAATGTCACTATGTTGGCCAGACTTGAGGTCAGGTCTTGAACTCCTGGCCTCAAGTGATCCACCTGCCTTGGCCTCCCAAAGTGCTGAGATTATAGGTGTGAGCCACCGTTCCCGGCCTGAAGATCACAATTCTTATCTAACTCTGCCATTCATTGGCTGGGCCACCTTGGGCATGTCCATTATCTTTCTGGTCCTTAGGACCCTCATGTCTAATAGGGAGATAACAAGGTCTTTCCTACCTGCCCCACAGGGCTGTTGTGAGGACCAAATGAGATCAAGAATGCAAAAGCTCTCTGTCAACTATGAAACACTACCAGGAGTAAAGATTCACAAGGCACGAGTTGCTAGAAGGCAGTATAGCATGGTGATTAGGAGGTAAAGCTCTCAAACCATATTACTTGGATTCCAATATAACCTCAGGATACTTAACTTTGTTTTGTGGTGTTGTTGTTTTGTTGGTGTTGTTGCTTGGTATTTTGTTTAACTTTTAGAAACAGGGTCTCGCTCTGTTGCCCAGGCTGGAGTGCAACAAGCACGATCATAATTCACTGTAGCCTTGAATTCCCAGCCTCAAGCCATCCTCCTGCCTCAGCCTGTGGAGTAGCTGGGACTACAGGTATGCACCACCACACCTGGATAATTTATTTATTTTTTGTGGAGACAAGGTCTTGCTTTCTTGCCTAGGCTTGTCTCGAACTCCTGACCTCAAGCAATCCTCCCACCTTGGCCCCCAAAAGAGCTGGGATTATAGGTGTGAGTCACCGCACCCAGCCAATTTAAATTCTTTAAGCCTCAGTTTTTCCATTTGTAAAGTCAGCATAGTAATAGTACATTCGTCACAGAGTTGGTTTGTGGATAGGATAAGGTGATGTGTGTTTACTAGAAATGAAGACAGAAGGATTATGATTCATTGAAAACAACCTAGGCTGGGTGTAGTGGCTCACACCTGTAATCCTAGCACTTTGGGAGGCTGAGGCCGGAGGATGAATCGAGGACAGAAGTTCTAGACCAGACTAGGCAACATAGTGAGACCCTGTTTCAACTAAATCAATAAATAAGCCAGCAGTGGTGGCATGAACCTGCAGTCCAAGCTACTCAGGAGGCTAAGGCGGGAGGATCACCTCAGCCCAGGAATTAGAGGCTGTAGCGAGTTATAATTGTGCCACTACACTCCAGTATGGGTGACAGAGTGAGATCTTCTCTCTATCAAAGAAAAAAAGAAGAGGAGGAAGAAGAAGAAAGTCTGCACTACTCCCTGTAGGAAGAGTAGACAAGCTAAAGAGTCCTAGAAAAGATTTGTCCCCATGTTTTCCTCTAGAATGAAGACTCCAGTAAATTATACCAGTGCTCCAGCCATTGTCAAGCCTGGAGCTCAGCCTCCACAGTATCTGTTGTGATTAGTGTTCAAAAGCATAAAACATAACTGGAACTAACAAGAAACAAGATGCTCAAGGTCTCCCCTTCAGCCTTCCTTCCAAGTAGCAGAATCATGATTTGATGATTTGACCCCTTCTTCTACCATCTCAATATTGAAATCTGTTTCCAATTCCTGTTACCTTAGGGAACACCATCAGATGTCCATTGGATATCTCAGATTCATTTCTTTCCAAAAATGAATTTATCTTGCCTTCCAAATAATTTTACTCCTAATTCTTAGCTCACTTTCTCCGTGAACATCATCGCCATTCACCCAGTTACCCAAACCAAGAGCCTGAACAACATCTTTGATTCCTTCTCCTTTACACCCTACATTCAACCAATTGCCACCTTCTCTTTTATATACCTCCTTAAGCCACGGCCTTAATTTGGGAATGATCATTTCTCATTTGGACTTGACTTCATGGTCAAATATGGCATCTAGAGATCCAGCCATTGCATCCTAATTCAAGACCAACGACAGGAAAAATGGGCAAAGAAATATATGGTCCTCCATCTGAGAAAATGTCCTTACTACCCTTCTCTTGCATTACTTGGCCAAAGCTAAATCACATGGCTTAGGTAGCTTCATGAGAGATTGGGAAATTAGAGGGTTTGGGGGTTTGTTGTTGTTGTTTAAAGCAGAGTCTATGTCACCCTAATTAAAATCAGTGTTTCATCTTTTATTCTTCCTCAAATATTCAGTGTTAAAGTCACTGAAGGGGACCAACCAAGGTAAGCAACAATGAGAGGGGATAGAACAGAGATCTGGCATGGGGTGTTGAAGCCTAGAATTGGTGCATAACCTGGTTCTAGTCATGAAAAAGCATCAGACAATCCCCAAATGAGAGCTCTTATACAACATAAATGGCCTGTATCTTCAAAAGTATCAAGGTCAAGAAAGTAACAAAGAGACTGATGAATCTTCCAGAATAAGACATGACAACTAAATGCTATGATAATCTTGCCCTGCAAGATTATAAAAGACATTATTGGGACAGTCAGTGAAACCTGAATGGGGCCTTTGGATTAGATGGTGGTAATGTATCAATGTTATAATAATTTCCTGACTTTAATGGTCATATTATGGGCATGTAGGAGAAGGTTCTTATTGCAAGAAACACACAGTAAAGTATTGGTAAATGATTCGAGGAGAGGGAAAACTTGATTGTATTATTCTTGCAACTATTCTCTCAGTTTGAAATTTTCCCCCCGAAAATAAGGTGTTACTTCAGAGAAGAAAAGGGAATGTGGATGTTCCAATATGTAAATAGTAGACTCCACCACAGATGGTATTTAAATAATGTATCAGAAGAGGTCATCCCAAGGAAGTAATATTTAAATCCAGAGCCAAAGAAAGCCATCCATGTGAAGAGCAAGGAGACAAAGTTTTCAGGCAGAAGGAACATGTGAGAAGTAGCCGAACTTGTTTTCAGAGTTATAACCCTAGCAATATGGTTGAAAATAACAAATAACTAGCAATGTGGTTGAAATAAACTGCTATTCTTTCAGAAATATGAGTAAGCACCACTGTGTGCAGGTACTTGCAGCAGTCAGCTAGATGCTGTAAAACAAACAACCCCAAATCCCAGCAAGAACTTATTTCTCTGCCATGCCTGTATAGCTTGGCTGGAGCAGCTCTGCTGGAGGTTGCAGGTCTGAAGATACACTGGGGTGGCTCTGCTCTAGATGCATCTCATTTTTCTAGTACCAGCAACCAACTAAGTCATGTTTTTCTCACAGAGAAAGCAAAAGCACAGGAAGGCAAACTCATCACACAAGAGCATTACAAGCCTTTCATGAGGGTAACGTCCTCTCACAACCCATTAGCCAAAGAAAGGTAAGGTCAACTCAGCAGTCAAAGGGTGGGGAAGTACACTATGCCATCTCTCAGGGAAAAGGAAGTCACATGGCCTAGCTGAACATCAATGATGTAATAGGGGAGGGAACAAATATTTACTAAACAATAGTCTAATCTACCATAAAGCTCAAATACTTCACAAAAGAGTCACCCTTAGAAATAGCTTTTATCGGCCGGGCGCGGTGGCTCAAGCCTGTAATCCCAGCACTTTGGGAGGCCGAGACGGGCGGATCACGAGGTCAGGAGATCGAGACCCTCCTGGCTAACACGGTGAAACCCCGTCTCTACTAAAAAAAAATACAAAAAACTAGCCGGGCGAGGTGGCGGGCGCCTGTAGTCCCAGCTACTAGGGAGGCTGAGGCAGGAGAATGGCGTAAACCTGGGAGGCGGAGCTTGCAGTGAGCTGAGATCCGGCCACTGCACTCCAGCCCGGGCGACAGAGCGAGACTCTGTCTCAAAAAAAAAAAAAAAAAAAAAAAAGAAATAGCTTTTATCTCATCTATTTTATGGATGGGTGGGGAAGAAGGATGGCAAAGTCCCTTTAAGAATTTTATATACCCTAGACACATTCACTTTTGGAGGTCTCACTAGACAGCAGTTGAAACATGTTACAAATTTGCCTGTATCCTACATTAAATGGATTTTTAGCTCTAAACATTTTTTTGAGAAAATTTTAAAATTCTGCTCCTGAAATGATTTGGCAATGGGTGATTTATTTAATTTTTGATTGGATGTGATTTCTTGGTAATTGTGCATATTCAGGAGCTCTAGAAAATGAGAAATTCTAACTATCCACGTTTTTCAGAGGTAATGAAATCCCTAGGAATGTTAAATTTGCCAATTAGTGATATTGACAAAGCAGCACAGTTTGTAGGTAATTTTTTTTTTTTTTTAGAAGGAGTTGCACTCTTGTTGCCCAGGCTGGAGTGCAGTGGCACGATCTCAGCTCACTGCAACCTCCACCTCCCAGGTTCAAGCGATTCTCCTGTCTCAGCCTCCTGAGTAACTGGGATTACCAGCATGCACAACCACACCCAGCTAATTTTTGTATTTTTAGTAGAGACAGGGTTTTACCATGTTGGTCAGGCTGGTCTCGAACTCCTGACCTCAGGCGATCTGCCTGCCTCGGCCTCCCAAAGTGCTGGGATTACAGTAGTGAGCCACCATGCCCAGTGTAGGTAATTTTTAAGATATTCATTAATTTCAATTTTGTCATTTTCTCTTTTGCATTTTTAAGCCAATGTCTGTGTGTGTGTGTGTGTGTGTGTGTGTGTGTGTGTGTGTGTGTGGTGTTTTTTGTTTGTTTATTTGTTTTTTGGTCTCAGATCTTGAAAAACGTATAGGTCCCAGGAAGACCCTATGCCTAATGGATTAAAAATGCACACGTTGCCTGGAATCAAAGTTAAATGTTATTGGTTGGGAAATGGATACCCTCCCACTCCAGACTCCTCACCACAGGAAAATCAGAGCAGCTAACTCCAACAGAACCCAATTCATTTAGGAGGCTTTCTGCCTCTGCACAAGGGTGAACGGTTTGGGTTTGCTGCTCAGCAGAGCCCTTCATCTCATTCACAAAGCCATTCACACTGTATCCACTCCATTTGTAAGGCAAATAAAAATGTCATCTTCCAATCTTGGCTCATTTCATCTTATATGAAAAGTCTCCCGTCCAATGCCTGGCCATCATTTCCCTGTTGTGATTAAAAAAACAGCAGGTAATAAAAGCCGGGGTAACGGTTGGTCTTCTAAGGACCAAAATATGATTGAAGAAGCAATAACTTACCCCAGTGCCCCCAGGGAAAGTTGTCTCAATAACGTAACAAAGCTATACTTAATGGCAACAGAGCACGTTTCACTGATACTACACCATAAACTGCCTGCTTTCAATTAGTTGCATACGTATCAAAGGGAGTCAACATATATTTACAGCAATCATTTCTATGTATACAAGATGCCACAAAATGTAGCTTTCTGCTTCTTCTGGTCATTTGGCCACATGGGAATAATCACCAACCATAGATGCAATTCTAGAAAAGTCATTAATGCTCATCTCTATGGTTGCAAGAGATTATCAGGCTTCTATTTCATGCCAAGCACTTTACATATGTAAATAATGGTGCATGCTTTGAATGAGGTCATGTTTTTGTGACCTACAGTCCCCACTGGTTGCTGCAGCACCCGGCACATATTAGCCACTCAAGAAATTCTCAATGAGTGAATAAATGAAAGATTCAATGGCTCTGAGACCCTCCCTTTCAGATTATCAGCATCATGATCCTGCTTTTCTTTTTTTGAGACCCCTACTCTCTCCCTTCCCCAATATCTCTTAGTGAATATTGGGGGATGGCTCACCTGAACTGCCCCATGATTTCATGCCTCTGTTTGTGCCATTACCTGTCGCCTTACCTGGTCACAGTCATTCCTTCCAAAGCCACTATTCACATCTCTATCAGAGGCTCTGCCGTTCTGGGGCTCCTGCCTCTTGGGATAAGGCTAGCACTGTCATACCAGGTGTGATGGTTAATACTGAGTGTCAACTTGATTGGATTGAAGGAGGCAAAGTATTGATCCTGGGTGCGTCTGTGAGGATGTTGCTAAAGGAGATTTACACTTGAGTCAGTGGACTGGGAGAGGCAGACCTACCCTCAATCTGGGTGGGTAGCATCTAATCAGCTGCCAGCGTGGCTAGAATAAAGCAGGCAGAAGTTGGAAAGAGCAGACTTGCTGAGTCTTCCGGCCTTCGTCCTTCTCCTGTGCTGGATGCTTCCTGCCCTAGAACATTGGACTCCAAGTTCTTCAGCTTTTGGACTCTTGGACTTACTACACCAGGGGCTTGACAGGGGCTCTCGAGCCTTTGGCCACAGACTGAAGGCTGCACTGTTGGCTTCCCTACTTTCGAGGTTTTGGGACTCGGACTGGTTTCCTTGCTCCTCAGCTTGCAGATGGCCTATTGTGGGACTTCACCTTGTGACCGTGTGAGTCAGTACCCCTTAATAAACCCCCTTCGTATATACATCTATCCTATTAGTTCTGTCCCTCTACAGAACCCTGAGTAATACACCAGGCCAGCAGAAGGGAGACATTCGCTTTCCTGAACATTTTCTGTTCATTGTACATTTGCTCAACGAAAAAAATCAGGTTGCAATACATATATAAATAGAACACACAGAAAGACATAAATATTTTTTAAAAATAATCAGAAACATATGCCCCAAAATGCTAATATGATTACATCTGGGTGGTTAATATTTATTTTCTGTTTCTATTCTCTTTGTGTTTCCCCAAATTTGCTTGTTGAGAGCAGGTGTGCATTGCTTTTGGCCAATAAATGTTTGGCTTATTTAAAGAGTTATCTTGATGGTAGCCAGGTTTGGTGGCTCACACTTGTAATCCCAGAACTTTGGGATGCCAAGGCAGGCAGATCACCTGAGGTCAGGAGTTCAAGACCAGCCTGGCCAACAGGGTGAAACCCCATCTCTATTAAAAATACAAAAATCAGTCTATCTTAAAAAAAAAAAAAATATATATATATATATATATATATCAGCTGGGCATGGTGGTAGCACGTGCCTATAATCCCAGCTATTTGGGAGGCTGAGACATGAGAATTGCTTGAACCTGGGTGGCGGAGGTTGCAGTGAGCTGAGATCGTGCCACTGCACTCCAGCCTGACCAAGAGTGAGACTCTGTCTTGATTTAAAAAAAAAAAAAAAAAAATTATCCTGATGGCAGTTCAGGAACTTGGGAGTCGAGGGCTGTTCTCCTGAAACCCTATAAGAACCCTCAGGTGGGTTAGGCCACCCACTCACCAATACCCCATTTATAGGTGGAGGGAAAGGTGGAGGAGACCAGTCAAGCCACCAGCAGTGGCCTCATTCTCAAATAAAACTTAGTCCCAGTTAGAAGCCAACTTAACCATGGAGAGGAAAGAGTTCATCAGATAGGACTAAACCTGCTCACTTCCTTCCGAGAACCACCCCAAGGCTTCATTTCCCAGGCGCCAGGAGCCACCCAGCTCCAACGTGCTGTTTTGTCTTCCGGTGACTTATCTCTTGTTGTTTCTTCAAGAATAAGCCTTCATTGTTCCAAGTAAACATCTCAAATGCACACATTCTTAAAATAGTAAGCCATTTATCCACCTGTGCATCCAACAAATTATTATGTAGTGAAAGCCCATGAGGGACCGGCTGCTGTGTTCAATGCTGGGGACACCACAGGGGGCCACCCACAGACTTGGTTCCTGCCATCATGGAGCTCTTGGTCCAGTGGAGGAATTAGACATGAACCAAATAAAACACAGTCACGAATGTAAAATCAGAAACTAGAGTAGGTGCTCTTGAAACCGACTTTGCAAAATTATGACTGAGACAGTGAAAGAGATCTAACTTACTCCATTCCATCTTGCTTCTAACCTCCAAGCTGTCCTTGTTCATTTTTGGGTGTAGGCTGACCTAACTTTGGGAGAAACTTAGTTCATAGCTCATAGTTTATAGTTTAAAGCAAAGATGATAACAGCCCTTTCCCAAAGCAGACCTCCTTCTTGCCTGGGGACTAGATTGCCTTTGTTAGGACTAAAATTAGCCACAAGATTAGAAATTATGGTTTAGGAGTCAGGCAGCTGGAGGTTACAAGACTCTGACCCTCCCTAAACTGTTCCTAAGATCAGTGCTTGAGATATTTTGCAGACCCTGAACTTGATGGATCAGCTGGCACCACCCAGATCGATAAACTGGCTCATCAGATCTTGTGGCCCTGACCCAGGAACTGACTCAGCACAAGAGGACAGCTTCAACTCCTTGTGATTTCTTCCTTGACCAATCTGCACTCCTGGCTCACTGGCTTCCGCTCCCCACCCCTACCAAGCTGTTCTTAAAAACTCTGCTCCCAAGGCCGGGCGCGGTGGCTCAAGCCTGTAATCCCAGCACTTTGGGAGGCCGAGACGGGCGGATCATGAGGTCAGGAGATCGAGACCATCCTGGCTAATACGGTGAAACCCCGTCTCTACTAAAAAATACAAGAAACTAGCCGGGCGACGAGGCGGGCGCCTGTAGTCCCAGCTACTTGGGAGGCTGAGACAGGAGAATGGCGTGAACCCGGGAGGCGGAGCTTGCAGTGAGCTGAGAGCCGGCCACTGCACTCCAGCCTGGGCAGCAGAGCAAGACTCCGTCTCAAAAAAAAAAAAAAAAAAAAAAAAAAAACAAAAAAACTCTGCTCCCAGAATGCTTGTGGAGACTGATTTGAGTGATAATAAAACTCCAGTCTCCCGCAACACCCCTCTGCATGAATTACTCTCTCTGTATTGCAATCCCCTGTCTTGATAAATTGGCTCTGTCTAGGCAGTGGGCAGGGTGAACCCAATGGGTGGTTACACTCTATTGGGAAGGAACACAGGGAATTGTGGAAGGCTCCAGAGGAAGTGCCTGAGCTCTGAAGAATGAGCAGGCATTAAGTGGGCAGGCAATGCGGATGAAGGTGGTTCACCGGTAGGAAGAGCATGTGCAAGGGTCCCGAGCAATGTGCTACCGCCCAGGGAGAGAGGAGAAGAGAAGTGGGCTCTGAGGCTGGGGACATAAACAAGGTCCTGGCCATGGAGGGCCTTGTAAACCCCATGGAGGATGTTTGCTCTTTATCCTAACATCAACATGAAGTGATTAGAAGGTAGCAAGCCCTTGATTAACCAACGATTCTAGATCCTTCTCCAAACTTCCCTTTTAGGGAAAGGAAGCCTAGAAGTCAAAACATAAGGTGGTGGGATTTCGGTTGAAAAGGTGTCCAGGGTCTGCCTCAGGGAAGTCTATCTTTGGGTCCATCTCAAACACTGTATTAATTGCCCCTATAAATCTTTCATTATATGTCAGGCATTGTGATGATGTACGTTTTATATCCATTAGCACATTCAAGCCTCACCACAAGACTTAGGTCCAATCATTATGCCCATTTCACAGATGAGGAAACTGAGGTTCAGAGGGGTTTGTAACATGTCCTAAATAGTGTAGCTAGTAAATGGCAATGCCAAGGCTCAAATCCCTTCAAAGTTTCTCTCTCCAAAGGTCATTCTCCTTTCCCTAAGCCATGCTGGTGCATCTGGGGTCCTGGAAACTAGGAAATGATTTTCAAAATTATAAGACTCAGGTCCTGCAAGGTTCTTAATCATCAAAGAAAGTCTGGAAAGAGAAGAAGATGTTTGCAGGAAGCTGCCACAGAAGAGAACATTTTAGTCAGAGGAACAGCATGAAGAACCAAACCTATGTGGCATCCCCTAGGGGCCATGAATATAGCAGGGAGGTAACCACAGAGTTGGGGAGAGACCCAGAGAGAGGTAGGACAGATACAGTAGGTCCTGAAGGTACGTTAAATAAAGCCACAGTGACACGGCAATCAGGAGTGGCAAGGGAGCCACAGACACACGCGATTAGACACAACAATCATGTTTTCAAGGCACGGCCCACTTAGAGAACACAGCAAGATGCTTTATCCAACCTCCACCTGCAATCTGAGCTTGAAAAAGGTGCATTGTCATCAACTTCCCTTTGGGCAAAAGACAGAGGCAAAGGAAGAGATACTTTACCCACTTTTTAATAAATGTGTCTTGGGGAGAGAGTTGGCCCATACAGCACTGTCTCCAAGATCTAAGACTCCATGTGGGTAGTGGCACGGGAGACAACGGGACCAACAGGACATTGGTTGGAATCACAAGTCACACCTTCAGTAAACCAGAGGAGTCATTTTTCTCTCCCTTGTTGACTCTGGACCCTGGAGAAATGCCATGGAAATTCATGGGAAGAGGAGTTGAAAGTAGACAGCACCTGGATATTATTTCTGCCAGCCCATTTTAGCTCATTTGGCAAACATTTTGCATTTGCAAGTTGACATCCTTTAATAATAATTGTCAATGTCAATAATCAATGCCATCATAACAGCACAAATACCCTTGTGGGTTTGGGGCTGGGAGGGGTACAGTGGGGACTGATTTCTTTGTCTCCTGTCCTTTCAGTGGTTATAAATAATGATGATGATAATTTATATTTGTATAGCTTTGTGATTGCAGCGAGCTTCAGGTTTCCTTAGAGCTTTCACCTGTATTACTTCAGCTGATCCCTCTACAATGTAGAGTTATCTATTTTGGCCCCCTCTGGAAAACTGAGGTTTGACAAGGTCAGGAAAGGCCACACTATGGCCTGTTCCTACAACAGGAACCACAGATGAAAATCCTTGCAGAGAGTCCAGGCAGATAACGTAAGTAAAGAAAGAGGGAGGAATGAGAAGCAGTAGGGAATGGTGGGGTCTCTGGCGAATTGGAGTGCATGCCCCATTGAAAGACGGGGGTATCTGCCTATCTTGTACCCACCAACTGTCTCCATGTGGGAACATGGGCCCAATGCTGTCAGAGTTTCTAGTACGTTAAGAGAAGCTAAAAGCCATATGCTATGTAAATCTCCCAATTTTTAAATGATTGCAACTGGATTTTGAAAACATTATACCAAAGTACGTTTGAGGACTGGAAACAGCCCTTGGGCCCTCAGCTTGCAACCTCTAAAGCCACACCTTAGAGGAATTTCTTATGTTGGAACTTCATGGAGATGACGAAAGGGACCATTACAATCCACCAAGCCACATTCAAAAGACCACTTTTTGCAGCTTTATATGTGTTGGGATTCACTTGGTTGCTGTTGACAAGACCTCAATGCAAGCTGACTTCAACAAAATGGAGAATTTATTAAAATGAAAGTTAAAGGAAAGATTAAACAACCAAATCACAGGAAAGATGGAGAAGAGATTTGGCTTCAGGAACAGCTGGAACCAGGACCCTGGAGGTCACCACACCTCATAAGTCCCTGTCTTTCATCTCTGTTTCCCTCTGCACATCAGATTCATCTCTTCCACTGCAGAATGACCTCCTCCTCAGCCACCAAAGTTTCTGAGTTCCATGTTGTGGTCCTCTCGTCATCAGAGAAGTGACTGATTAACATTTTCTGTTGTACATAGGAAACCCCTCATTGCAGCGGTTTAGTACAGGTGCCTATCACTAGACCAATCACCTGTGGCCATAAAGACAGGTATCATAATTCATAATGAGCCCAGCTTCACTGAAGTATCTCCCTCTTAGTTAACAACTTTGGCCAGGGGTCAACATGGAGGAACACAGCAGCCCCCACCAAGACCACGTGGAACATGGGGCCACTGCAGGAGAAAGGACATACAAACCAGAGACTCACCTCTAGTTCATTTGTTATTTTATAGGCAGTGACTTCAAAAGGCGGGTGGCTGCCCCGCTGTTCTGCACAGATCAGTTCCCAGCTGCCAGGGGTGTTGGGCTCACTGCTGAGTCCTCCCCAGAAATTGCTCTTGACCAAAGGGAGTTGCCTCGCCCAAAGTTACACCCCTAGGGCACAGTCCATATCTCATGACTGCTTGATGTCCAATACAAAGGCCTGGCACACAAGCCTCAACTTGGAGCAAGGTTGCAGGGTTTTTCCAGCTTCAAAGCTCTGAATGGGATCAGCTGAGTACTCTACCTCACCTAGTCATTGTTCAACTTCTCCCTTTACCTAATCTGCACTTGATATGGTTTGGCTGTGTTCCCAACCAAATATCATCTTGAATTGTAGCTCCCACAATTCCCACCTGTTGTGGGAGGGACCCGGTGGGAGGCAATTAAATCATGGAGGCAGGTCTTTCCCATGCTGTTCTCATGATCATGAATAAGTGTCATGAGACCTGATGGTTTTATAAACGAGAGTTTCCCTGCACAAGTTCTCTTCTCTTGTCTGCTGCCATGTGAGACATGCCTTTCACCTTCCACCCATGATTGTGAGGCCCCTCCCTAGCCACATGGAACTGTGAGTCCATTAAACCTCATGTTCTTTGTAAATTACCCAGTCTCAGGTATGTATTTATCAGCAGTGTGAAAACGGACTTTACAGCATTCTTTCATAGGAGCACCACCCCAGCCAACTTCCCGGAGGCAAGTCTCCATCTCAGAGTCTGTTTCCCGGGAACCCAACCTAAGATCATTGATAGCAAGAGTGGTCCCAGGATCAGACTTGAAAATATGTTTTGTAGCTGGTTCACCCACTGGCTGGCAGTTAGAGCCCATCGTTGGTGGAAGGGGAATTCTAATCTCTCTTGACCTGCTGTACCGGTGCAATTGTGAACCTATTCAGTAGAGGTGATTGGGGGTGGGGCACTGGTGCAAGGGTGGGTGTACTCCCTCAGGAGTTTGAGAAGTTTAAGAGAAATAGTATCAGGACTAGGACTAGAATTCACTAAGTGAATTGCTTCAAACCAGCTCCAAAATGTATTTTCGAGTCTGTTCCTGGGACCATGCTTGGTATCAATGCTCTTAGGTTGGGTTCCTGGGAAACAGACTCTGAGATGTAACAGTGCAATGATTCTAAGGCCAAGGGTGGATTAGAAGCTAAGGACCATGACTCACAGGGAGACTTGCCTGCGGGAAGTTTGCTGGGGTGATGCTCCTGTGAAAGAGTGCTGTAGGTATTAGTCCATCTTCACACTGCTTAAAATGTAAGGAGGCAGTCATTCTCAAGGTCATGCAAGTTCAGACTCTGCACTTACATGCACCTGTGAGCACCTCCTTAAAGTTTTCACCCTAGGTACGTGACTGTCCTCACCCTAGTCCAGGCCCTGAAGAGTGGTATAAGAATAATGAAATCTAATGGCGGTTTCTGGGGGTTTTCAATGCAATGGAGGACAATAAATGCCCGAGAATGATTAATCACCAACAAACTATGTGAGAAAACCAGAGGGCCTCCTTAGCAGCAAAGAGAGACTCTGTCGCCTGCAAGGGGAAGGTTAAAAAAGCTGCAGGCCAAGCCCAGGTCTTAATAAGAAAGGTAGTGGAACTCTGGAGAAGGCGGAATTCTCAACTCCAGCAAATCTACAATGCCAAGGTCACACCCCTAAGTTGGGAAGGAGACTGACACTTGGAAAGGGGATATCTGGATCGACTCACTCAAGACTCTTGGAACCCAGTTCCCCCTGGGTCCCTGGTTCTGCATTCCTCCCTATGAAGGTAACCCATTCCTCCCTATTAAGGGCAGATGCCCCCTGCCTTGGTTAAGATGATGCTCAGGACTCCATCTTGTAAGACCAAAGGTACTTCCCTTAAGATTTATCCTCATCTAACCTCCTGGCCACCAGACTCCCAAATTACAGTCAAAACATAACCTAGCTGGGGAATGTTTTTGGCATGCCAAGAGAAGAAAGGGACTCTCAAAAAAATTGCAGGCCAGGCACGGTGGCTCACGCCTGTAATCCCAGCACTATGGAAGTCCGAGACAGTGGATAACCTGAAGTCAGGAGTTACAGAAGAGTCTGACCAACATGGAGAAACCTGATCTCTACTAAAAATACAAAAATTATTTGTGCATGGTGATGTGTGCCTGTAATTCCAGCTACTTGGGAGGCTGAAGTGGGAGAATCGCTTGAATCTGGGAGATGGAGGTTGCAGTGAGCTGAGATCATGCCACTGCACTCCAGTCTGGGTGACAGAGTAAGACCCGTCTCAAAAAATAAAAATAAAAAAATTGCTGCAGCCCCCAGCCAACATGTACTTTGCAGGAGTCAGAAGCGTATATATCAGAAGCGTATATATCGGACCACTCCCTGAGGGTGTTGGATCTGGGAAGGTGGAACATAATATTGTTAAAAGGAGAAGTTATCAGAATGAGGCACTCTCCCATGATGCAAGACTTCATAAACTAGCAAGGATATAGGACAAACATGCTGCTTACAGTGGTGTCCAAAGCCATGGGAAAAGGGATGGGTCATAGTGAGTGCAGTGGAAACTCTGGAACAGCAATGGCAGACAGTGGTGGAAGGAAGCCAAAGGCCCAGCAAAGCGGACATATTAGAGTGGATATACTGCATACGCCCGGAAAACCCACTAATAGATTATGTTGCATGGGAAAACTGAGAGGACACCTTGATATGGTTTAGATGTTTGTCTCCTCCAAATCTCATGTTAAAATTTGATCCCCAGTGCTGGTGCTGGGGTCTGACAGGAGGTATTGGATTATGGGGGTGGATCCCTCATGAATGGCTTAGCACCACCCACTTGGTGATGAGAGAGTTCTCAGTTCACTGGACATCTGGTTGTTCTAAAGAGTCTTGGACCTCCCCCCCTTCTCTCTCTCTTGCTCCTGCTCTCACCATGTGACATGCTGATTCTCCTTCACCCTCTGCCATGATTGTAAGTTTCCTGGGACCTCACCAGAAGCAGATGCCAGTACCACACTTCTTGGACAGCCTGCAGAACAGTGGCCCCAAATAAGGCTTTTTTCCTTGCAAATTACCCAGCCTCAGGTATTTCTTTATAGCAAGGCAATAATGGCCTAATATACACCCATTTAGCAAAGTAAGAAGGCATGTGCCGATGGGGATCCCTGCATAACTGGCATGCTCACTGGCCGCTGTTTTCTGCAAGATGAGCGGAGGTGGGAGCTCCTGTTGTAGAAGTGGGCTCCCTGATAGCATTGAAGATAATGGAATCCCAAATGAACGGAGGCTGGGTGGTGGCGCTTAATCATCAGAAGTAACAGTGCAATTACTCTTTTTTTTTTGTTTTTTTGAGATGGAGTCTCGCTCTGTCACCCAGCCTGGAGTGCAGTGGCTGGATCTCAGCTCACTGCAAGCTCCGCCTCCCAGGTTCACACCATTCTCCTGCCTCAGCCTCCCGAGTCGCTGGCACTACAGGCGCCCGCCACCTCGCCCGGCTGGTTTTTTGTATTTTTTAGTAGAGACGGGGTTTCACCGTGTTAGCCAGGATGGTCTCGATCTCCTGACCTTGTGATCCGCCCGTCTCGGCCTCCCAACAGTGCAATTATTCTAAGGGCAAGGTTGGATTAGAAGCGAAGGACCCTGATTCACAGGGAGCTATGGAGATGGCTGATAGAACACGGTGTCTTGCTTGCAAAATAGAAGGACAGTCAAGGGTATTGATCACACATTTCAATCAAAATAAATGATGAATGGCAGCCACCCAGTAAGAAATATCAGTATAGCCAGATGTGGTGGCTCCTGCCTATCTACAGTCCCAGAGCTCTGGGAGGTCAGGAGTTTGAGACTGCAGTGAGCTATAACTGTGCCACTGCACTCCAGGCTGGGCCACAGAGCAAGACCCTGCCAATCAAGGAATCAATCATCAATGTTTTGCCCAGTTTGCAGATCAGAGTCAGTTTCCGCAGTAGAAACCAATGACCCGCCTTCATTCACACCTTTTTTTTAATGCAAATACTTATAGATATTTGCAAATACTCATGAAGTATCACTGCTTAAGTGGTGATAGATGGATTAAATTGTTTGTAGGCAGTGTGAGCACCCCTAGAGAAGTGAGGGGACCTATAAGGGAGGCAAAGAGGGGTGAAGGGGCAAAGAAATATTACTCTTGCTCTTTAATAATGCCCACCAGCCCTGACTCTAGAGGATGAAGAATAGTGAGCAGGTGTTCGGAGCGCAGTAACTAGCAGACGCAGTAATGTCCATAGGAGCACTTAACAATCCAAACACCTCACTCCTTCTGTTCTGTAATCTACACTTTGGCAACCCCAAAGACAAGGGTTGAAACCCAGAAGGCACAAGCAAACGTTGAGATAGAAACAGCATCTGACAACACTCCCGGGTGCCAAGACACAATCCCTGTCTGCCACACCCCCAACACGTCCTTTGACCTCGGAGTTTAACTGTAATTTGGTAAAGAGTGGCAGAGGCCAGAGGGACCCCAGGTGTGGACATGCAATTAGCTTGATGGGCAACCCCAGGAGAGAGAACAGGGATGGGGAAGGAGATGCTTCCCACTAAAGACCCATGCACTCTGCAGCTTACAATGCTCCTAAGACCCTGATGCTGGTTTATAAACTCTTGTTTCTTAAGTTAAATTTTATTTATTATTATTATTTTTATTAGAGATAGAGTATTGCTCTGTCACCCAGGCTGGAAGGCAGTGGCACAATCCTAGCTCACTGCAGCCTCGAACCCCTAGGCTCCAAGGATCCTCCTGCCTTAGCCTACCGATTAGCTCAAACTACAGGCGTGTGTCACCATGTCTGGCTAGTTTTTAAAATGTTTGTAGAAATGGGGCCATCTCGCTATGTTGCCAGGCTGGTCTCCAACTCCTGGGCTCAAGTGATCCTCCCCGCTCAGCTTCCCAATTCGCTAGAACTACAGATGTGCATGACCACACCTGGCTACAAACTCTCCTTGTCACCCCCTGCTGATAGGTCTCTTTCCTTCACAGGCTGAGACAACTCCAATTCATCTCTGAATCCCCAATACAGGACCTGGCCAGGGAACGGGACTCAGACATTTACGCTGGGACATACCCAGCTTTGGGGGCTCAGCCTCCTTGTCTGCAAAAAGAGATCCCTGCCCCCCCCAACAGGAAATTCCCTAAGCCTAAGGACAGGAGGTGATGGAAAGATGGATGGATGGGCAGATAGATGGATGGAAAAAAAATGGACAGTTGGAAACAGACAAACTTGGTGGATGAGCAGAAACAAGCCTTATTCTCACCTGACAATGGGACAGCCTGGGGGAGGTGCGGGACCCACCAAGGCTCCTAGTTGACCCCCAGCAATTGGACAAGAGAGTTTATAAACCAGCCTCGGAGTTTTAGGAGCATTGTAAGCTGCAGAGTGCATGGGTCTTCAGCGGGAAGCATCTCCTTCCCCATCCCTATTCTCTCTCCTGGGGTTGCCCATCAAGCTAACTGCATGTCCACACCTGGGGTCCCTCTGGCCTCTGCCACTCTTTACCAAATTACCGTTAAACTCTGAGGGCAAAGGACGTGTTGCGGGTGTGGCAGACAGGGATTGTGTCTCAGCAGAGGGCACAGCACTCACAAAATAGCTTCAATCGTTCCAGGGTCAGCAGATGTACCCAAAGAGGCACCCCACATCACAACATGGCCTAAGCCTGGAGTAGGGTGAGCACTGCTCAATCCTGCCCAGAGGACTAGCTGAGGGGGCCTAAGCTCTAGCTGTGAGCCCACCTGCCCCTTCCATCCACCACCCACCTGAAACTGTTCTGTTGACCTCCAGCAATTGGTCCTGGTGCCAGGCATAGAATAGATGCTCAAAAGATATGGTTGATTCTGTCTGTGGGCAGTGGCTCATGCCTGTAAACCCAGCACTTTGCGAGTCTGGGGTGGAAGGACTGCTTGAGGCCAGGAGTTCAAGACCAGCCTGGGCAACATAGCGAGATCCCCATCTCTGTAAAAATTAAAATTAGCTGAGCATTACGGTGTGCGCCTGTAGTTCCAGCTACTCAGGAGACTGAGGTGGAAGGAGAGTTTGAGGCCAGGAGTTTGAGGCTGCAGTGAGCTATGATCATGATAATACACTCCAGCCTGGGAGACAGAACAAGACCCTATCTTTAAAAATAAATAAATAGGCCGGGCGCGGTGGCTCAAGCCTGTAATCCCAGCACTTTGGGAGGCCGAGACGGGCGAATCACGAGGTCAGGAGATCGAGACCATCCTGGCTAACACGGTGAAACCCCGTCTCTACTAAAAATACAAAAACTAGCTGGGCGAGGTGGCGGGCGCCTGTAGTCCCAGCTACTCGGGAGGCTGAGGCAGGAGAATGGCGTAAACCCGGGAGGCGGAGCTTGCAGTGAGCTGAGATCTGGCCACCGCACTCCAGTCCGGGCGACAGAGCGAGACTCCGCCTCAAAAAAAAAAAAAAAATAAATAAAAATAAATAAATAAATAAATAAATAAATAAATGTATGGTTAATCTGCCTTTATTGATTACAAATCAATACATTTGTATTATTGTAATAAATCTGTCTTTATTCATTACAAGGCACTTTCTCATCCCCCATCACCTAAGACACCTGCATAAAGACTGCATGAGGTATAAAGACCATTTCCTTGCCCCAGGTCACACGGAGGAAAAGAGACAGAGCCGGGATTTAAACCCCTGCCCATGGCTTTCATTCCTTTGCTGTGTCCTTGCAGACCCGAGGCCCACCTGCATGAAGAACAGGGGGGTGGACATTGGCAGTGCCCACCAGGGGAGGCATGCCTTGTGCAGGGAAGCATCTGAGCACCTGTCCGTGCCCAGTGGGTCTCTGTTTCCCTGTGTCTTCATCCAAACCAGCTTCTCACACCCCCACAGCCACCACCACTCCCGGCCCCTACCTGGGTCTTTTAATGCCCCTTCCTCATTCCTTAAGACCCCACTGGGGTCCCTTCCCTGCTGGCCTCCTGCCCTCCTTCCTGACCTCAGCCTCCTCTGATTTTCAACAGCCTGGGGTTGCAGGGTGAGCTCAACATCTGGCAGGGGCCTGGAAGAAATGACCTCTGCAGGGCCCACACTCTCTGGGTGTCATATTTTGGGGCTATTATCACAAAATACCTTAGACTGGGTGATTTATAAATGACAGAAATGTATTCGTCACAGTTCTGGAGGCTGGAATGTCCCAGATCAAGACGCCTGCAGATTCAGTGCCTGGTGACGAGGGCTCGATCTGCATCATAGGTGGTACCTTGTTACCGTGTCCTCATACAGAAGAGGCAAAGGCGCTTGCTCAAGCCCCTTTTATAAAAGGGGGCGCTAATCCCATTCATGAAGGTTGATTCCTCATGAATTAGTCACTTCCTAAAGGCGCCCTCTTACTACTATCACATCAGGTATTAGGTTCCAACAGAGGAATTTAAGGGGAACACTAACCTTCAGACCATAGCACCAGATGTCTGTTCGGGGGAGCCCCCTCGTATTTGTCTTTTTTTTTTTTTTTTTTTTTTTTTGAGGCAGGGTCTGGCTCTGTCACTCAGGCTGGAGTGCAATGGCAGAATCACAGCTCACTGCAGCTTTCAACTCCTGGGCTCAAGGGATCCTCCCATCTCAGCCTCCCCCATAGCTAGGACCACAGGTGTGCACTACCACATCCGACTAATTTTATTTTAGTTTCTTTGTAGAGACAGAGTCTCACCATGTTGCCCAGGTTGATCTCAAACTCCTGACCCCAGGCAATCCTGCCACCACCTCAGCCTCCCAAAGTGCTGGGATCGTAGGTGTGAGCCATCGTGCCCAGCCAACCCCCTCGTATTTGATCCGGGCATTAAGCTTCCTGGCAAGACCAGCAGCTCCCTGCACCTGAGGCAGGCCTGAGTTTCAGAAGCTGCTTTTCATTCTCAGATGATGCCGAGTCTGGTACTGCTGCACACGGCACATCTGAACTTTGTTCAACACATCCCTGCACCAACCTGGCAGGACAGCCTCAGGCCAGGGAGGAACCGGGGAGATGATGCGGGATGAGAAGAGAGATCAGACAGAGGCTGTCTAGACACAGTCTCCTGGCAAAGTCACTGAGAGCCCTGCGAGCAGCTGTCCACGCCTCCCTGGCACTCTCTGTATCTGCCCCATCCCTGCCAGCTCCCCACCCGCCCAGTGCTTCACCAGCTCATCCCTCAGACACTGTGCAGGTGGGAACCATTCCCCTCAACTCCCTTCAGAATGACCAGATGGTGCCTGCCAGCAGCCCCGGGAGCCAGAATCCCACCCACCTGACCCAAGGGCTCCATCTGATCTCAGCCTAACCCATGAGTCAGGCCCTTTGGAGAGCCAGAGGAAAACTGGGCTTCCCTGCCAGCTGGCTATGTGACAGTTCAGATGTCCCAGAGCACAGGAAAGAGGCAGAGATGGGGTCGTGAGGAGCCTCGCTTCTCCTTCAACATCTCCCATAAACAGCTGGAGAGGGGCCCTCAAAGGGTCCATGGGAAGAGACCAAGGAGGGGCATGGAGGAGAGAGGAGGGCTGAGAAGACCAGGGTGAAAAGGACGAGGAGAAGGAAGCAGATGGCAGGGATCCCTCCCCGTCTCCCACATGGGCCCCCTTAGGTGCTACCGGCCTTGTGCAAATTCGCACACTCACATTCACGCATTTCTGTATGCTTCTCTCCAGTCTCCCAGATACCTAGCACACACCCCGGCCTCTAGAATCAGGCGGTCAGTCTAGCAGAGTCTTTAGCATTTGACTCCTGGGTTTAAATCCTGGCTTTAGCACTTCCTAGCTATGCGGCCCTATTTAGGCAGCTTATATGCCTCCCTGAGCTTCCCAGGGTTTGGGGAGGAACAAATGGCGTAGCAGATGGGAAACATCCAGCGCTGTCCTGCTATATCGCAGACTGTGAAAGATCACTGTTTTCGTGCTATTAGCCTTGCTTTGTAGTAATTATCATTACATTTTTTTTTTTTTTCTTTTTTGAGATAAGGTCTTACTCTGTCTCCCAGTCTCCCAGCCTGGTGTGATCATGGCTCACTGCCACCTTGATCTCCTGGGCTTAAGTGATCCTCCCACCTCAGCCTCCCAAGTAGCTGGGACTACAGGCACACACCACCACACTTGGCTAATCTCTTATTTTATTTTATTTTATTTTTTTTTTGTAGAGACCAGGTTTCATTATGTTGCCCAGGCTGGTCTCAAACTCCTGGGATCAAGCGATCCTCTCACCTTGGCCTCCCAAAGTGCTAGGATTACAGGTGTGTGAGCCACTGTGCACAGCCTACTTTGTAATAATAATAGATAATACAGCCGCTACTTTTTGGTAGTTTCAAACCATGATCCCAGAATTCTTTGATACATCAAAAAGTATAACCTATGTCACCTACCCTTGAATCTGGACTGTGCAATTGCTTGACCAATAGAACATAGTAGAAGAAACATTATGTGACATCCAAGGCTACATCATAAAATGTGATAGAGCTTCCACTGGGTTCTCCTTGTCTTAGAGCCCAGCCACCATACTGTGAGGAAGCCCAAGTAGCCTGAAGAGAGGAGAGGCCCACACATAGGAACCAAGGCCCCTGGTCCACAGCCTAGCTGAGCTCCCAGTCAACCAGAAAGCACCAACTTAGCAACTGCGAGAGGAATCATCTCAGAAATGAATTCTGCAGCCCCCTGGTGAGCTCCAGCTGATGTCACGTGGAGCAGGAACAAACCATCCCCTCAACATCCTGCCCAAATTGTGGATGTGTGAGCAAAATAAATGACTGTCGTATTTTAAGCTACTATTTGTAGGGTGGTTTGTTGCACAGCCATAGATAACTGGATGACAAACACATATCTGAGGCTTTATCCGTCATTGCTATGCTAAGCTGCAGATATTATTGTAATCTACACGTTTAGAACTTTTCCAGCTTTTAGAGCTCACGCTTCCCTTCAGTACACCTGCAAGCTCCCTGAATTCATTTGCATGAAATCCCCCACTTTTTCCTTCAGCTGGTTCATATTAGGTTTCTCTCATAGCCCCTAAACACACTGCCCAAACACCAATAACCTGGATCCCATCTTGCAGCTCTGTGGGAAGCTGTTTTTGCACCAGGTTCTTTCACATTTCTGGGAACCCAGGAGATGTCTACTTCAGGTACAATCTCCCCTGCTTGTCCCCTGTCCCCTTGGGAGGGTCTGGCTCAGAATAGATTTCACTGTGGAGCCCAAGCCAACCTGTTAGCCACTCCTCCCACAGCGCAGTTGAAACACAGTCTTGCAGTAACAAGACTTACTTTTGAAGAATGGAATTACAATGTGGAAAAAATACAACCTCACAAGGTACACGCTCAGTTCATAGCAGCAGCCTAGACTTTGAAGGAAGAGTTCAAGTCGCCACAAGAACACAGCAGAGGGAATAGTGTGGATTTCAGAACCAGACGGTACTGGAGACTTGGAGACTGCAGGGTTATGGGGGGGTCACAGACAGTCCTAGGTTCAAATCCCCACTCCACCACTCATTGCCCACATGACCTTCAGCAAGTTATTTAACCTCTCTGAGCCTCCGTTTCCTCAAATGCAAATTGGGGATAATAAACGCAGTGTTTATGAGGATAGATAGGATGCATATTCTGCTTGTGGTTTTGCCAAACCAAGGATACATTCAGAGTAAATTCAAGACTCTTTTCTTGAAGAGTCGTGAGGGCGGTGGCCCATGCCTGTGATCCCAGCACTTTTGGAGGGTAAAGCGGGTGGATCACTTGAGGTCAGGAGTTCAAGACCAGCCTGGACAATGTGTTGAAACCTTGTCTTTACTAAAAATACAATAAATTAGCAGGGTGTAGGCATGCCTATAGTCCCAGCTACTCAGGAGGCTGAGGCAAGAAGATCCCTTGAACCTGGGAGGTGGAGGTTGCAGTCGCTGCAGTCCAGCCAGCCTGGGTGACAGAGAGAGACTCTGTCTCAAAATATAAATAAAATATTTAAAAAGGAACGAGATTCGGCCGGGCACGGTGGCTCAAGCCTGTAATCCCAGCACTTTGGGAGGCCGAGACGGGCGGATCACGAGGTCAGGAGATCGAGACCATCCTGGCTAACACGGTGAAACCCCATCTCTACTAAAAATACAAAAAAATACTAGCCGGGCGAGGTGGCGGGCGCCTGTAGTCCCAGCTACTCGGGAGGCTGAGGCAGGAGAATGGCGTGAACCCGGGAGGCAGAGCTTGCAGTGAGCCGAGATTGTGCCACTGCACTCCAGTCTGGGCGACAGAGCGAGACTCCGCCTAAAAAAAAAAAAAAAAAAAAAAAAGGAACGAGATTCTTCTTACTGCCAAAACAGACCTCTGGAGGGCGGAAAACAAACCAACCAACCAACCCATTGTTCTTGCCTAGCTGTTAAAGAATATTGCATTTTCTCATAACTTGACACGATACAGAAACATTCAGTGAAGAATCTGGTGGGTATTGAAATGTCAATTGCAAAATAATTGTTCATCACTGCAGGTCCAGCCTGTTCTCAGGGAAGGACTGTTTGGATGTCCTGGGCCTCCAAGCCAAGCTCCCAGAGCCCAGACCATCTCTTTGGCTAATGCTGGCTCTATCTCCTGAAGAAAATAGTCTGATGCAAGAAAGAACTTTCATTATCTTTTGCCCTGGGGCACCAGTAACTGTGTACAAAGAGCAGAGCAAGGGAAGAAGGGCAGTGAGAAATTAATCATTGAGTTTACTCCTTGGTGATTCATACATGTAGAAATGGGTAGATTCAGAGAAGTGTTTCTTCATCCGGTCCCTCTGTTCCCACAATCTCAAAAACGAAAGGGCAGCCACCCGACCACCACCCATCAGTCAGCCTCTTTTCACAAGTGGGAGGCATGGGCTGTGTTGGACCAAGTGCGAATGGAAGTCATGTCTCTAACAGGCCTTCTGCAACCAGGGGAAGCTGGTGGCTTGGATGAACCCACTGGGAGGTAGAGTGTTATACTGCAGCCCCCATAACCCTGCAGTTCTCCAAGTCTATGATTATTTGACTATGGAATCTGGTGTAGCACATCTGTTCAGTTGCTCAGTCATTACTTACTGAGCACTGACAATGTGCCAGGACAGGCAGGGTAGAGAGGATTCAGAAGTGAACAAAGTAGTATGATCTCTGCCCTCAAAGAGCTTGTTTTAGTATATAGCGTTTCTCAACTTTGGCACCATTGTGGGCTGAATAATTCTTTGTTGTGGGACTGTCTTTTGTATTATAATTTTTTTTTTTTTTTTTTTTTTGAGATGGAGTCTTGCTCTGTCACCCAGACTGGAGTGCAGTGTCACTATCTCAGCTCACTGCAACCTCCGTCTCCCAGGTTTAAGTGATTCTCCTGCCTCAGCCTCCCAAGTAGCTGGGATTACAGGCACCAACCACCACGCCCGGCTAATTTTTGTATTTTTAGTAGAAACGGGGTTTCGCCGTTTTGGCCAGGCTGGTCTCGAACTCCCGACCTCAGGTGATCCACCCACCTCGGCCTCCCAAAATGCTGGGATTACAGGCGTGAGCCACCACGCCCAGCCCACTATAACATTTTCAGCAGCATCCATGGCCACTAGATTCCAATATCACACCCTTCTCCCAATTGTGACAACCAAAAATGTCTCCAAGCATTTTTAAACTTCACCTGAGAGTCAAAATCCACCCCACTCAACTCCTACCATTCATGGTTAAGAATCTCTATTCCAGTGAAAGAAGCAGGCAGCTTAGTGGAAAGAGTGTGAGCTTTGGAGCCAGGTGTGCCGGGGTTCTCCCTTTCACTTTATTAGCCACGTGACCTTTAGGGAATCACTTCCCTCTCTTACCCATACATAGATCATTTGAAAATTATGGGTAGTGGGACACCATGGAATACTATGCAGCCATAAAAAAGGATGAGTTTGCATCCTTTGTAGGGACACGGATGCAGCTGGAAACCATCATTCTTAGCAAACTATCACAAGAAGAGAAAACCAAACATCGCATGTTCTCACTCATAGGTGGGAACTGAACAATGAGATCACTTGAACCCGGGAAGGGCAACATCACACACTGGGGCCTATCATGGGGAGGGGGGAGGGGGGAGGGATTGCATTGGGAGTTATAGCTGATATAAATGATGAATTGATGGGTGCTGACGAGTTGATGGGTGCAGCACACCAACATGGCACAAATATACATATGTAACAAACCTGCACGTTATGCACATGTACCCTAGAACTTAAAGTATAATAAAAATAAATTAAAAAAAGAAAGAAAATTATGGGTAGCAATCATATTTTTACAAGGTTGTTGGGAGAACTAAAGATCAGATGCGTAAAGAACTGTGGCAGGCTGGGCGTGGTGGCTCACACACGTAATCCCAACACTTTGGGAGGCCAAGGCAGGTAGAGCACCTGAGGTCAGGAGTTTGAGACCAGCCTGGCCAATATGGTGAAATCCCGTCTCTACTAAAAATGCAAAAATCAGCCAGGTGTGGTGCCACATGCCTGTAATCCCAGCTACTCAGGAGGCTGAGGCAGGAGAATCACTTGAACCAGGGAGGCAGAGGTTGCAGTGAGCCGAGATCACGCCACTGCATTCCAGCCTGGGTGACAGAGTGAGACTCCATCTCAAAAAAAAAAAAAAAAACAGGGGCAGACACTGTCAACACTGAAAGTCCTCCTCTTGTCTTAATTCTTCTTGCTAACAGAACCCTAGTTCTGTTAAGGATTCCTATCTCAGAAGTTGGGCTCAGTCCTTAGAGGGGGTGGACATACAAACCAGGTCTAGCTAATGAGATATTTGAGGTAGGGGGCCCTCTGGGAGTAGGAGGTTAATAAAAAGTTTGGTTATTTTATTTATTATGCTTTCAGTTTTTTAGAGACAGGACCTTGCTCTGTTGCCCAGGCTAGAGTACAGTGTCATAATTATAGCTCACTGCAACCTCAAACTCCTGGGCTAAAGAAGGGTGGGGACTAGAAGATGGAGGTAAGCACTCCATACTTGGCAGCTATCTATTATGCTGTTAGCATTGTGCTTATCAGTATTTTTTTTTTTTTTTTGAAACAGGGTCTCGTTCTGTCACCCAGGCTGGAGTGCAGTGTTGCAATCTTGGCTCACTGCAACCTCCACCTCCCAGGTTCAAGCGATTCTCCTGCCTCAGCCTCCCGAGTAGCTGGGAGTACAGGCACAGGTATGCGCCGCCGCGCCCAGTTAATTTTTGTATTTTTAGTAGAGATGGGGTTTCGCCATGTTGGCCAGACTGGTCTCGAACTCCTGACCTCAAGTAATCTCCCTGCCTCGGCCTTCCAAAGTGCTGGGATTAGAGGCATGAGCCACTACACGTGGCTCTTTATCAGTATTATTATTATTAAATTTTACCAAGGAAAGAGGGAAGCCCTTGGCCAGGCCGTAGGATTGCTGGCCCTCCTGGAAGCATGTAGCCCAGGGAATTGGCACAAAATTACAGAATTGGGAAGCTAAGAGGTAGCTCTAGACATCAGGCCTCTAACCTTTTTGATACTCAGTTCCTCCATCTGCAAATGGCATTTGGACTTTTTGTTCTTAAAGAGCCACAAATCACGTGCAGGAAGCTTGAAACCAGTCCTGTTACCTTCCTATGCTCTGATGCCATGTGGGAATTTGAGCTAGCGTTTCAGGTAAGAGAACAGCTTCTACCCAGGCTTTCCAGGACAATGAAGACTGTCTTTCAGTGGGAAGATGAACAATCTGCCTAAGTCATAAGAATGATACAATGGACTTTGGGGACTTAGCGGGAAGAGTGGGAGGGGGTCGAGGGATAAAAGACTACAAATAGGTGCAGTGTATAGTGCTTGGGTGATGGGTGCACCAAAATCTCACAAATCACCGCTGAAGAACTTACTTATGGAACCAGATACCACTTGTACCCCAATGACTTATGGGAAAAACAATCTACCCAAGAAATAAAACTAAATTGAGACTTTAAAAGCAAGACATTAAGGAAGTTGACTCTTAGCTGACCTGGACATGGGCCTATTGTGGTAAGCGCTGCAGGTGGACAAACAACAGCAATTTGACTCTTCTTCCTTATAAATCAAATTCCTTTTTTTTTTTTTTTTTTAATTATTTTTGAGACAGCGTCTCACTCCGTTGCCCAGGCTGGAGTGCAGTCGCGCGATCTCAGCTCACTGCAACCTCCGCCTCCCGGGTTCAACCCATTCTCCTGCCTCAGCCTCCCAAGCAGATGGGACTACAGGCATGTGCCACCACGCCCAGCTAATTTTTGTATTTTTAGTAGAGATGGGGTTTCTCCATGTTGGCCAGGCTGGTCTGGAACTCCTGACCTCAGGTGATCCATCCACCTTGGCCTCCCAAAGTGCTGGGATTACAGACATGAGCCACCGTGCCTGGCTCAAATTTCATTTTTTTTTTTTTAGACAAAGACAGTGCCTCACTCTGTCACCCACACTGCAATGCAGTGGCATGATCATAGCTCACTGCAGACTGGAACTCCTGGGCTCAAGAGATCCTCCTGCCTCAGCCTCCTGAGTAGCTGGGACTACGGGTACATGCCACCATATCCGGATAATATTTTTATTTTTTGTAAAGATGGGGTCTCATAATGTTGCCCAGGCTGGCCTCAAATTCCTGGGCTCAAGTCATCCTCCTACCTCGACCTCCCAAAGTGCTGGGATTACAGGTGTGAGCCACCACACTCAGCCCAAATTCCAATTTTCTCAAGAAATTGGGGCTCTCTGTGTTTTAAGACTATTAGGTTCTCCCCAGTTTCAGGGGATGAATCTTGAGCAGTCTGATGGAGGGCTGGCAAACCACTGCCTAAACCTGGCCCACCACCTGCTTTTGTATGGCTCAGGAGCTGAAAATGGCTTTCACATTTTTAAGCAGTTAGAAAAGATCAAAAGTATAATAATATCTCCTAACACATAAAAATTAGATGAAATTCAAATCTCAGTCTCCATAAATAAACCCATTCACTTATTTATTATCATCTGTAGCTGCTTTCACAGTGCAACAGCAGAACTGAGTGGTTGCTACAGAAACTGTATGGCCACAAGCCTGAAATATTTATTCTCTGGCTCTTCAGAGAAAAAGATCTTAGGAAGCCAGAGGTTCTCAAACTCAGTGTCCATCAGAAACCCCTAGAGGGCACGTTTAAACATAGACTATGGGCCGGGTGCAGTGGCTCACACCTATAATTCTAGCACTTTGGAAGGCAAGGTGGGAGCATTGCTTAAGCCAAGAGTTTGAGACCAGACTGGACAACATAGCAAGACCCTGTCTCTACAAAAAATAAAAAAAAAGTTAGCTGGATGAGGGGGTGCACACCTGTAGTCCTGGCTACATGGGAGGCTGAGGCAGGAGGATCACTCAAGCCCAGGAGTTGGAGCCTGCAGTAAGCTATTATTGTGTTACTGTACTCCTGCCTGGGCAACAGAGACCCCGATTTTAGTAAATAAATAAAAACATAGACCCCACCCCAGAGTTTCCAATTTAGTAGGTCTGAGCTGGGGTCTGAGAATCTGCATTTCTTAAAAGTGCCTAGACGATACAGATGCTGCTGGCCTGGGGATCTCACTGTAAGAGCCACTGGTCTAAGGCAACCATGGTAATTCCATTCCCCTCGCCAGCAATTGGCTTAGAAAAGGGCACGTGGTGCATTTCTGACAAATGAGATCAAGGAGAAGTCAGCCAGTGGCTTCTGAGAAAATTATCATACAAAGGGACAAATGGGCTGGACGTGGTGGCTCACATCTGTAACCCCAGTGCTTTGGGAGGCTGGGACAAAAGGATCACTTGAGGCCCAGAATTCAAGACCAGCCTGGGCAACACAAGGAGGCCTCATCTCTAGAAAAAAACTCTAAAGTTAGCCGGGTGTGGTAGCTTGCACCTATAGTCCCAGCTATTCAGGAAACTGAAGGAGGATCACTTGAGCCTAGAAGTTCAAGGCTGCAGTGAGCTATGACTGCACCACTACACTCCAGTCTGGGTGACAGAGCAAGATCCTGTCTCGAAAATAAGTGAGGAAGAAGTGGAAGGTAGAGGCTCTCTTCTCTCTTGTCCATATTATCTTGAGACCATGATGGGGTGTAGCTGAGGACAAGAGCCAGCTACTAAGAATGGAAGAATGGAAAGGTGGAAGGAAACCAGGCCCACCATTCCACAATGGAGCCACTGAATCAATGAACCACACAGTCCCCTTCAGAGAAACAATAACTTCCATTAGCATCTGTGCCACTTCCAGTTGGGTTCTCAGTGATCTGAAGCCAAACACAACCTACCTGGCATCCCTACAACTTCACCCCTCACCACTGTTTGGACACTACCAAACTGAGGCCATGACAATTAAGGTCAGGCATGAGCTCTACCCTCCCACCACCCTACAAGGAATAAAGCAGATATGGGGAAGGAGAAAGGGCATGATTTGGGGATCCATAAAGCCCCAGATTGGAGCCTTAGTTCTACAACTCAATAACTGTGGGCCAGCGCTCTATCCACCCCATACTCTGGGATGGGGACTCATACCTGCGTGGTTGACTCTGAGCATCTGAGCAGTTATTTTCTTCTCTGGAGCATTATGAACCATTACAGCTAGCATTTGTCCCCAGGTCCCAGGCACTGTGCAAGTCTTCACCTACATTATCCCATGACCTCATAAAATAGTTTGGATGTTTGTCCCCTCCAAACCTCATATTGAAATGTGATCCCGAATGTTGGAGGTGGGGCTTGGCGAGAGATATTCGGGTTGTGGGAGCAGATCCCTCAGGAATAGCTTGGTGCCCTCCCTGAATAATGAATGAATTCTCACTCTTAGTTCATGGCGAGGTCTGATTGTTAACAAAGTGTTTGGCACCCCTCCTGTCTCTCTATCTCTGACCCCACTTCTCACCATGTGACACACCTGCTCCCCTTTCACCCTCTACGATGAATAAAAGCTTCCTGAGGTCTCACCAGAAGCAGATGCTGGTGTCATGCTTCTTGTACAGCCTGCAGAACCGTGAGCTAAACAAACCTCTTTTCTTGTAAATTACCCACCCTCAAGTATTCCTTTATAGCAACACAAAACAGGCTGAGACACCTCAATGGACTAATACATAACAGCCCCATAAGGCGAGCACCACCATCTCCCCCACCTTACAGATCAGGAAACAGAGGCTCTGAAGAACCGTGGCTCACTCAAGGTCATACTGTTTGTTAAGTGCAGAGATATGATTTCGACTCAGAGGCGTCTGGCTCAAGAACCCACGTGTCTGTGTTTCAGGTTGCAATGCTGAGGTTAAACAAGAGGATGTGTGCTAGGAGGCTCAGTACACCACAGGGGCTGGGAAACATTATTGCATCGAGTTTGAGTCCAACACACAGTCTTATTCCTCTCTCATCACCCACCACTCAGCCTAGAAAAAGGGTTGAAAAGTTGACTCCACTTTCAGAAGCTTGCCAGCTCCAGCCAGTCAACCGGAGTGAAGCTGATGTGAGCAATGAGGGAAATCCAGAAAGATAAACCCAGATGTGGACAACGAGACCGTGTCCCCTGAGAACTGCGGTGGCGGTAGGACTCAAGGGTCCAGGCCTGATCAGCGTGGCTGTGGCTTAGGTTCCTGGGCCACAGCGCTGCCTTACCTGCCAGTTTCCATGCCTGGCTGACTCCCCGCACCGCCCCTCCGGCTTCCAGGTGTCTCACCAGCCCGCTGATGCCACCCCAGAGAACTCGGCTGTTTGCCTTGCTCCTCCAGAGGGCAGGTGGATGCAGCGAAACGGGCAGCAATTCCAGAGCCATCACAACTCCTGGCTGAAACCAAACATGACAGATTTACCATTGGGCAGGCTGTTCCATTTATTATTTAACGCTCGCAATAAATATTTGCATGACCCAGTGCTGGAGGGAACGCTCTGTGATAACTCACTGCATTTTCCTGCCAAACACCAGCACAATCGGATTCCAAAGCTGCTGCAGAGGATATTTTATGCTATTCTAAAAATCCAGGTGATGGCCCTCTGTTAGAAAACCTTTTCTCATCCATTTCCATAGAGGAAAAAAGGAGCAGGGAGACCTTAGCTCTGAGAAGCAACCAGAGGCGGAAGAAGAGGAGGAGGAAGATGCTGACAGGTGACATTTACTTAGCACCTACTAAGTGCCAGGCCCTAGGCTAAGGACTTCACATTCATTCATTCAACACCTGTCTCTAGAAGGTAGGGTTGCCAGATGTAACAAGTACAAATACACAACACCCAATTCGATTTTAAATCCAGTGAAATAAGGAATGCTTTTTTAAATACAAATTATATGTCTAATGCAATACTGGAAAATTATTCAACATTTATCTAAGGTTCAAATTTGGGTGCAGTGGCACACGCCTATATTCCCAGCTACTTGGGAGGCTGAGGCAGGGGAATCACTTGAACCCGGGAGGCAGAAGTTGCAGTGAGCCGAGATCATGCCACTGCACTCTAGCCTGGGCGACAGAGTGAGACGCTGTCTCAAAGGAAAAAAAAATAGAACAAACAGGGCTACAAAGTTTTGCTAGGCTCAGTGGCTCACACCTGTCATCCCAGCACTTTGGGATGCCAAGGCGGGCAGATTACCTGAGATCAGGAGTTTGAGACCAACTTGGCCAATGTGGCAAAAACCCATCTCTATTAAAAATGCAAAAATTAGCCAGGCCTGGTGGTGCGTTTCTGTAATCCCAGCTACTCAGGAGGCTGAGGCATCAGAGTCGCCTGAATCTGAGAGGCAGAGGTTGCAGTGAGCCAAGATCATGCCACTGCACTCCAGCCTAGGGGATAGAGAAAGACTCTGTCTCAAAAAAAAAAATTAAAATACATAAAATGTAACTGGGAATCCTGTTTTTATCTGGTAACACTCCTTAAGATTGGACTAACTATGCCAAGACACTGAATTTAAAAGGCTTTTCTTTTCATTTATTTTTTAAGACACATACCTGTGTAACTCAGGCTGCAGTGCAATGGCTATTCACAGCGATGATCAGGGCTCACTGCAGCCTCAAACTCCCAGGCTTAAGAGATGGTCCCACCTCAGCCTCCCAAGTAGCCGGGACTACAAGTACATGAAACTGCGTCTGGTGTTCAGTGGTGCAATCATGGCTTACTGCAGCCTCGAACTCCTGGGCTCAAGCAATACTCTTGCCTCAGCCTCCAGGGTAGCTAGAACTACGTGTGTACACCACCACACCTGGCTTTTTTTTTTTTTTTTTTTTTTTTTATTTTTTATTTTTGTAGAGACGAGGTCTTAATGTGCTGGCCAGGCTGATCTCAAACTCCTGGGCTCAAGTGATCCTCCTACCTCAGTCTCCCAAAGCACTGAAATTACAGGCATGAGCCACCATACCCAGCCTTTTTTTTTTCTTTAAGGAGGCTTATTTTTGAGTGTAGGTTGGGGAAGAGCCATGTGTGAAGTTGACTCTGGAACAGAGATGTCAAAGATGAGAAAGAGTTACCCATGACAAAAATGGGGGAATAGGATTCCTGGTAAAGACCCTGCAAAGGCCCTGGGGCAAGAAACCATGTGGGGCATTGGAGGAGTCAAGGGAGGTGACACTTTTGGAGCTGAGTAATGGAGAGGCAAGTGACAGGAGCAGACTACACAGGGCCTTGGTCACGGTGAAGGATTTGGATGCTATTCTAAGTTAAAGGGAAAGCATGGGAAAGCTTTTCAGCTGGAAGTGGCCAAACTGGGGACCGACTCTGGCTGCATGGATTTCTGAGCCTGGAGATGGCACAGAGAACCTGACATTGGCAGGAAAAGAAAAGAGGAGGAACAAGAACACGAGAAATTGCCTTAAAAGAGAGCTGGTCAGGTCTCGCCAGAAAAGTTCACGCAATAACAAACCAGCCGCCCTCAACAGACATCTCCACGTTTTCCCAGAGCTGTTCCCCAGCCAGACAGCCAGAGGGAGGGGATCCCAACGGTGACAATGCTATCAATTTCCATTTTGCTTTTGCCAAATACAGAAAAGGACACTTCAAAGACTTTTAAAAATAACTTCCAAACAACTCAAGGGTGGGAAAAAAAGAGACAGGTAAAAAAATTACAGTCTGCCTTCTTCAGAGTAGCAGTAATGACAATAATCAATACAAATAAGAACAGCTGCTTTTGCACACATATTATGTCGTCTGCTCCTGAGTGCTATATGAAGCTGGTAGGACAAGTCATGGTATCCCCATTTCATAGATAAGGAAACTGAGACCCAGAAACGTAGGATCCAACAGAGAAGAAATAATCAGGAGAGTGAGAAGCTATGTTTGTCTGGCCCCAAAGCCTGGGTTCCCCAAAGCCCTCTGCAGTCTGATACCAGCCTAACCCCAGCCCAGCTCCTGGCTCTCAGCCATCTTATCCTCAGCAGCCCAGCTATGGGGAGCAAGATACCTCCTACCATGTCCCTTGCAGCCTTCTTCCCTAGCTGACGCCTGCAGGGGCTTCCTGCTTGGAAAGCCTGTTCCTTTGCCCTTCCTCTCTGGAGGATTCACGTACCTCGGCACGTGTTCGACAAGTCACAGCACTGCAGGGACATCTCTCCCGGAAAGTAACATGATGCTAGAGTGGAAGGGGCACAGCTTTGCCATTAGAATGCCTGAGTTCAAATCCCAGCTCAATCACCAACTGGCTGGGTATCCTTAAGCTCTTCCAAGGAGTGGGGGATAATCCAATCCATCCCCACAGAATCCTGGTGGGGATTAAATGAGATGCTGTATGTAAAACGTCAACACAGGGCCAGGTACAGTGGCTCACGCCTATAACACCAGCAGGTTGGGAGGCAGGGACAGGAGGATCGCTTGAGACCAGGAGTTTGAGACTAACCTGGGCAACACAGCAAGACTCCTATCTCTACAAAAAAAAAACTTCTTTATAATTAGCTGGGTGTGATGGCACATGCCCGTAATCTCAGCTACTTGGGAAACTGAGGCAGAAGGATTGCTTAAGCCCAGGAGTTGGAAGCTGTAGTGAGCTATGATCGTGCCACTGAACTCTAGCCATGGTGACAGAACTAGACCCCAGTTCTAAAAAAAAAAAAAAAAAAAAAAAAAAAAAAAAAAAAAAGCAGCACAGTGCCTGGCATACAGTCAGCACCTGATAAGTAGTAGCTGTTTTTTGGGTTTTTTTTTTTCCATTTCTGAAAAAACATCAGGCATTTTTTTTAAACTAGCTGGGTATAATGGCACATCCCTGTAATCCCAACTACTTGGGAAGCTGAAGCAGGAGGATTGCTTAACCCCAGCAGTCTGAAGCTTCAGTGAGCTATGATTGTGCCACTGAATTCCAGTCATGGTGACAGAACAAGACCCAATCTCTGAAAAAATAAAAATTAAAAAAATAAGCACAGTGCCTGCATACAATCAGCATCTAATAAGTAGTAGCTGTTAGAATAAATAATTACAAAAGGCCAGGCATGGTGGCTTATGCCTGTAATCCCAGCACTTTCAGAGGCCAAGGAGGGTGGATGGTCTGAGGTCAGGAGTTTAAGACCAACATGGCCAACATGGTGAAACCCCATCTCTGCTAAAAATACACACACACACACACACACACGCACACACAAATCAGTGGGCGTGGTGGCATACGCCAGTAGTCCCAGCTACTTGGGAGGTTGAGGCAAGAAAATCGCTTGAACCAAGGATGCAGGAGGTTGCAGTGAGCCAAGATCGGCACCACTGCACTCCAGCCTGGGTGACAGAGCAAGACTCCGTCTCAAAAAAATAAAAATAAAAAATAAAAAATAAATTAAAAAAAAGAAAAGAGAAAGAAATAATAATTACAACAATTATAACACTCAAATCATGAGATTGAGTGTTCAACCATTCAATCATTTTTATTGAATGCCTACTACCTGCTCGGTACTTAGGGAAATAACAGGAAACAAGACACACGTGATTCTACCTTATGGAACTTACAAGAAGGAATATACTTACGATATAGTGAAAGAAACATATTTATTAGAAATCAAACATCAAAAGCATAAAGAATGTAGAAGAGTGCTCTAAAAGAACAGAGGTTTCTGTGAATCATCTACTTTATTTTATTTATTTATTTATGTATTTTGAGACGGAGTTTTGCTCTGTCACCCAGGCTGGAGTGCAGTGGCATGATCTCAGCTCACTGCAACCTCTGCCTCCCAGGTTCAAGTGATTCTCCTGCCTCAGCCACTCAACTAGCTGGGATTACAGGCACCCACCACCACGCCCGGCTAATTTTTGTATTTTTAGTAGAGATGGGGTTTTACTACATTGGCCAGGCTGGTCTTGAATTCCTGACATCAGGTAATCCGCCTGCCTCAGCCTCCCAAAGTGCTGGGATTACAGGCATGAACCACTGCACCTGGCCCCGAATCATCTACTTTAGATTGAGGCATCTGAGAAGCGCTCAAAGGACATTTCAGTGGAGAACGGTGGATGTGAAGGAGGGAGTCACCTAGAGACTGGGAAGGGACAGACCTTCGTAGGACAGAGGGCAACACGTGCAAAGCTTGTGCTGGGAGGTGAACAGAGAACAATTCGCTGAAGGAAGCAAGGAAGGGGAGATTTACTTAGAGGAGACAGCCAGGATCGGAGCATGCAGGGTCTGATAGTTTATTTCCAAGTTATTCTGAAATCAAAGAGAAGCAGGCTTTTAAGCTAAGAATGTAGCACACTGGCTGGTCTAGAAGAAGAGTTCAAAAAAAGTGTAAGCTCCCTTCCCTACCCTGGAACAGCCAAAGTAAATTAAAATGGCCCCTCTGTTTTGATTTATTTATTTATTTATTTTTGCTTTCTAACTGTTTTCTTTAAAGAAAAAAAAAAGAAAGAGTACAGACTAGAGTAGTGAGTGGGGGCAGAGGGGTGAGTGGTGGAATACTCAAAACATGTTCAAAATCAAACGAGCCAGAAACCCCTAGCTGAAAATTTTCTCTCTAGATCTCTGCAGGAATCAGTGGAACCATGAGAAACAGAGCTGAAAGCAGCAGAGTCTGGAATTATTTCTCTAAGCAAGACCCAGATGCCAGGCAGGTAGTGAAATTGCTCCTGCCCCACCTCCACCCTTGCTGCCTGAGAACAGAGTCTGCCAACCCCTCCTGACAAGAGACTGACCCCTCATGGCCACTGCAGGCTGGAAGTCATAAGCCTGAACCACTTTGATACCATGAAAGCAAAATGTATGGTTGGCAAAAAGCAAAAAACAAACAAACAAACAAACAACAACAACAAAAAAAAACTGGTTACTGGCGAGTGCAGAACCACAGTCTGGGTCGATGACAAATTATCCAGCATGAAGCTTGGTGTGACTCAGGCCCTTCTTAGTCCTCTAAAATTCATCACATTTTTTAATTCGTGATGCCACTTACAGTAGATGCCAAGAAATATACATAACAAGATTATAGAATATAAATTTAAAATTAGGACTAAAGAAATATCATTTAGAATAAGAGGTAAAAGCAGAAGAACAGGGCAGGATGGAAGGTAGAATAAAGATATACACGCCAGAAGGCCAGTTACTAAACTGGATTTGAGAACATAGTGCCGAGTTCCCCGGTGGCCAAGTCAAAAAGGGCAGTTGAAGATATTCTCATGGTCCACAAAAAGAAACACACTTAACTTTGCAGAACAAGCACTGTTCTGCCATGTGACCTCATAAAAAGTGATTTAACCTACTTAGTCTTAGCTGCCTCATTTCCAAAAAGTTAATGAAACTATTGACTGTTTAGGTAAAAAGTTGTAAGAAAAAAACAAGAATGGGGAAAGGATTCCCTATTTAATAAATGGTGCTGGGAAAACTGGCTAGCCATATGCAGAAAATTGAAACTGGGCCCCTTCCTTACACCTGTTACAAAAATTCATTTAAGATAGATTAACGACTTAAATGTAAGACCTAAAACCATAAAAACCCTAGAAGAAAATCTAGGCAATACCATTCAGGACATAGGCATGGGCAAAGGCTTCACAACTGAAACACCAAAAGCAACTGCAACAAAAGCCAAAATTGACAAATGGGATCTAATTAAACTAAAGAGCCTCTGCACTGCAAAAGAAACTATCATCAGAGTGAACAGGCAACTTACAGAATGGAGAAAAATTTTGCAATCTATCCATCAGGCTAATATCGAGAATCTACAAGGAACTTAAACATATTCACAAGAAAAAAACAAATTACCCCACTCAAAAGTGACCAGAAGATATAAACAGACACTTCTCAAAAGAAGACATTTATGTGGCGAAAAGCTCATCATCACTGGTCATTAGAGAAATGCAAATCAAAACCACAATGAGATACCATCTCATGCCAGCTAGAATGGCAATTATTAAAACATCAGGAGCCGGGCGCGGTGGCTCAAGCCTGTAATCCCAGCACTTTGGGAGGCCGAGACGGGCGGATCACAAGGTCAGGAGATCGAGACCATCCTGGCGAACACAGTGAAACCCCGTCTCTACTAAAAATACAAAAAACTAGCCGGCAGGAAACAACAGATGCTGGGGAGGATGTGGAGAAATAGGAACGCTTTTACATTCAACTATTGTGGAAGACAGTGTGGCTATTCCTCAAGGTCTAGAACCAGAAATACCATTGACCCAGCAATCCTATTACTGGATATATACCCAAAGGATTATAAATTATTCTACTATAAATATACATGCACATGTATGTTTATTGCAGCACTATTCACAATAGCAGACTTGGAACCAACCCAAATGCCCATCAATGACAGACTAGATAAAGAAAATGTGCCACGTATACTCCATGGAATACTATGCTGCCATAAAAAAGGACGAGTTCGTGTCCTTTCCAGGGACATGGATGAGGCTGGAAACCATTCTCAGCAAATTAACACAGGAACAGAAAACCAAACGCCACATATTCTCACTCATAAGTGGGAGATGAACAATGAGAACATATGGGCACAGGGAGAGGAACATCACACACTGGGGTCTGTCGAGGGGTGGGGGACAATGGGAGGGATAACATTAGGAGAAATACCTAATGTAGATGATGGGTGATGGGTGCAGCAAACCACCATGGCACATGTATACCTAGGTAACAAATCTCCACATTCTGCACATGGATCCCAGAACTTTAGTATAACAATAATAATAATAAACAAGAATGGCTGATCTTTTAGCTTAGACTCTAAAATAAGGATCCCAAACTCAAATGTCTATCATGCCCAGTGAGCAACAAAAATAAGAGAAGCCACCTCAGCATAACACAATATGGAGTAGTGGGGACTGTGGTAAACCAGAAAGCCCAGGTTCTGTCTACAGAGGGAGGCTGCTTCTCATTTTCAACTGCTTGTTGTCCCGTCGGAATGTGAGCCCACTTTGCCCTGTCTTGTGATTTTTAAGAGGAGCTTGAAATCAGCATTTTTAATGTAAATACTTCTAATTTTTAAACATTTGCTCTTAACTCAAATTGACTTAAAACAATGTACAGGTCAAACACAGCCTCATCTGAAGGCCAGTTTCAGAAAGAAATAGCAAACTCCTGTAGAGTCTTATCCATGAATTTTTCTATCTCCAGGTTAGATTGCAATCCTCAGACCCAAACTTCATCCAGCTAAGTATCTCAAAGAAGCATTTCTCAATGAAAATCTGATGCTTTTGGAATCACATTTTGCACACACTGTTCATTCCCTACAGTATCTTAGAGAGAGTGAAGGATACACCAGGGTAATAAGTCTCCACCAAGTAGCCAGACAGGCCTGGCTGCATACTCCATCAGAATGCTGGACAGCTCCCCGGGCATCCTCAAGGTTTGGCAATATCTACAGAAAAAGCCCTTTCATCATCAACTTCAAGGCATATTGCTGGATTTCTTTCTACTGGAAGGCAGGAAATGCCCATTCCTCCCCAAGTCCTTCTTCCTCTATGCAGCCCCCTGGATAAGGTCTTCTTCAGGGAACCCTGCCACTCTATTCAGTGCAACAAGCCCTTGTCAAATGCTCATTGTAAATAATGGAAAGTGAATTAATCTGACCAGGGTTCACGTTAGAGTTCTCCCATCCACCAGCTGTGTGATCTTGGGCTGATCCCTGCGTGCCTGTTCCCTCATCTATATAAGATGAGTGATATGGTTTGGCTCTGTGTCCCCACCCAAGTCTCATCTTGTAGCTCCCATAATTCCCATGTGTTGTGGGAGACCCCGTGGGAAATGACTGAATCATGGGGGACAGGTCTTTCCCATTCTGTTATCATGATGGTCAGCGGATCTCACAAGATCTGGATGGTTTTAAAAATGGGAGTTTCAGTCAGGCATGGTGGCTCACGCCTGTAATCCCAGCACTTTGGGAGGCCGAGGCAGGTGGATCACCTGAGGTCAGGAGTTCAAGAGCAGCCTGGCCAATATGGTGAAACCCCATCTCTACTAAAAATACAAAAATTAGCCGGGCATGGTGGCATGTGCCTATAGTCCCAGCTACTTGGGAGACTGAGGCAGGAGAATCACTTGAACCCGGGAGGTGGAGGTGGCAGTGAGCTGAAATCATACCACTGCCCTCAAACCTGGGTGACAGAGCCAGATTCTGTCTAAAAAAAGGAAAAAAAAAAAAAAAAAAAAAAGGAAAGAAAAAGGAAATGGGAGCTTCTCTGCACAAGCTCTCTCTTTGCCTGCTTCCATCCACATAAAATGTGACTTGCTTCTCCTTGCCTCCCGCTATGATTGTGAGGCCTTCCCAGCCACGTGGAACTCTAAGTCCAATAAACCTCTTTCTTTTGTAAATTGCCCAGTCTCGGGTGTGTCTTTATCAGCAGCATGAAAACGGACTAATACATAACACGGCCTAAACTGTTTTGCTGGAAACAGGACTGGTCCACACTGCTGCAAAGGCTGTGCACTGCACAACTCCAAGGGGTGCTCTTCAAATAGACTATTATGCCAATGGTTCCTGCCTTGAGTTGTGCATTACAAACAGCTGTATATGGCAGCCCGAGTTGGAAGGAGTAACTACCACATATTTTAAAAATGCGCAGAGCAGAATGCATAGCACATAACAGTGATAGGTGGTCAGCAAATGAAACTGTTGCTAGTACAGGAATCCACTGGAAAATAAAACCTGGTATTCTTTCATTTCTTCTCTCTCTCTCTCTCTCTCTCTCTCTCTCTCTCTCTCTCTCTCTCTATATATATATATATATATATATATATATATATATATATATATATATATATATATATTTTTTTTTTTTTTTTTTTTTTTTTTTTTTTTTTTTTGAGATGGAGTTTTGCTGTCACCAGGCTGGAGTGCAGTGCTGCGATCTCGGCTCACTGCAACCTCTGCCTCGTGGGCTCAAGTGATCCTCCTACCTCATCCTCCCAAGCACACCCGCCACCATACCCAGCTAATTTTTTGTATGTTTAGCAGAGGCACAGTTTCACCATGTTGGCCAGGCTGGTCTCGAACTCCTGACCTCAGGTGATCCACCTGCCTTGGCCTCCCAAAGTGCTGGGATTACAGGCATGAGCCACTGCGCCCAGCCTAAAACTGTTTTTCTTGACTTCTTTTTTTCCCATCATCTTTTCAACAGGAATCTCACTACATAAAGCAAAGCACTCCTGAATAATCAGGGTCCGTCAGACTCAGGCTGGGTCCTTCTCATCTGTCAGTCTGTGTAGCGCTTCTTCCTCCAAGGAAACACACACACCCGTCCTAGAGCCCTGATTTATGTCTCTGCCATTCCTGACTGTCAGCTAGTGGTACATGTCCCTCCTTTCCCACCTGGGCCCCAGCCCTGCCTCTGGATTGAGGTTGCTGACTGCAGCTTGGCAATCCATCCTCCTCTTTGGTCCAGAACGATTCTCCAGGGTGTCATGTCCTCAGATGCCACAGCTCTGGAATCTTTTCCTTTTAAGCTTCAAATAGGATTGTCTCAGATGTTTAAACATAGCTGGTGCCTGGCTCTTGCCTGATTATTTTGGAGGTGATGTTGGTCAGGTCTCTTTCTGTTGCAAAGTGACAGAAGACCAACTGGACTCAGTTAAGCAAATAGTGAATTCATTGGTTCATGCATCTGAAGAGTCCGGGGTAGAGCTGGTTTCAAGTACACTTGGATTCAGGAGCTCAAACAATACTTTGGGATCATCTTCTCCAACTCCTGATTCTGCTCTCCTCCTGGTGGGGCCATATGGTGGCTTCTGGGGGCTCCAGTTGTTAAAAGATGAGTGGATGCCTCCAGACATAATAAAACTAGAGTTATACGGAACAGCATGAGCATAGGCCCGGGAGTTCTACCTTCACTCCTCACCTACACACACCATTTTGCTTCTTTTGTCCTGTTCAGCCCTGCAGGGAGGCTCCCTTTCTCAATCTCTGGTTCCGCTTATGCCACAGCTCCCAGCCCCACCTTCTCAACTCCCAGGAAGCCTGCCTTGTCTCCCTCCCCGAGCTAAAGCAGAAGCCCCACCTCTTCCTGTTTACAAAGCCCTACGAGTCTTCACTTCCTGCCCAGAGGGAAGCTGTCAACCCTCAGGTCATTGGTGGTGTATATTTGACAGTCAGACCCTGCACCCATTGTATGAAGGAGGTGGTTCGAGTATTAGCCCCACCAACTTCTTCTCTTAATGCTTTTTGTTGAAAGTGATAGAAGTGCAACTGACTGGAAGGATACTAAAGGATCTTTAATTATTGCTAATATTATTATTAGATAGAATAACTTGTTGTTGTTGTTGCTGTTGTTGTTGTTGTAGAAACATCTACGAAGCATTTAATCCCTTCTAGGTACCATTCCAGCACTTTGCATGTATCTCATTTAATCTTCACAACCACCCTTCGAGGTTCATATTCTTATTCATTCCATTTTATTTATTTATTTATTTATTTATTTATTTATTTATTTATTTGAAACAGGGGTCTTGCTCAGTCACCCAGGCTGGAGTAAAGTGAGGTGATCCTAGCTCACTGCAGCCTCAACCTCCTGGGGTCAAGCAATCCTTCCACCTCAGCCTGCAGAGTAGCTGGGACCACAGGTACACATTGCCACATATGGCTAATTTTTTGAATTTTTTTGTAGAAATAGGGTCTCACTATATTGCCCAGGCTAGTCTTGAACTCCTGGGTTCAAGCAATCCTCCCACCTTGGCCTCCCAAATTGCTAGGATTACAGGCGTGAGCCACTGTGCCTGTCTATCCCATTTTATAGAAGACAAAAACAGCTGTCACACACCTAGTCAGTGAGCCAGGATTTGAACCCAATATTTGGTCTGTCTCAGAGTCTGCACCCATCACCACTAGACTATAATCAAAGAATAGGTAACTGGAAGGGCAGGAGCGTAAAGTGTAACTGAAACCAAGCTCTTGAATTTCAAATGGACTCTTCATCTCTGCCTCTGCCAACTTTTCTCTTCTCACAGCAGATGAGCTTCCCTCCTGTTGGCAGGAGATGTGGGTCCCTACAGCCTCCAGCCTCATTTCCTGCAGCCTCCACCACAGACAAGGACCCACATACAGTCTCTCCAATTCCAAGTTCAAAGTCTGGCCCTGCTTGGGTCATGTGCCCATCTGTGGGCCAGGCACCTGTGGACAGGGAGGGCAGGGTGCTAGGGCTTCAGGGCTTTGGGGTAAAATCAATCCATGGTAGGTAGAAGCAGGACCCCACTAGGGGTCAACATGGCGGGGATGGAAGAGGAGGTGAAAGCAGTTCTCATGAGAAATAATGCATGTTAGGATACTAGCATTTACTTCATCTGAAAGCAAGGGAAACTTGCCAGGAAGCCTCAGTGGGAAGAAGCCAGTTGGCCAAGGTTCCAGAGCGACCCTTCCAGCTGTGGCCCTTCGACATCTAGTCCAGATGCTGAACGTCACTCCCTCAAAAGTGGGCAAGCAGCTTTAATAAGGGACTGAAGGGGACCGTCCTCCCAGAATCCCACAAAGGGGCATTAGCATGCATTATCATCCCGCTCTGCCCGCCTGGATGAAATATGGAAGGGGTCTTTGAAGACACATCCAGGGTGTTTAGCAAACGCTCCAGAATGGCTCATCTGAAAATATCGCCTGAAAAAAGCACAGGACTCAGGACTCGTGTAATCCGTTACATTTCACAGTTGAAGTTTTGGCAGGAGGTGGGCTAAATTTCCATTCGCTTTCACTTCATTCTGTTTTTCAGTTCCACTGGCTTCCTCCACTCCTCAATTGTAAGTTACATCGCAAGAATCCCAGGGTGGTGGGGCAAGAAAGCAGGCTTCACAATCCATCAGAATTGGGTTTGAATCTTGGCTTTGCCGCTTGCTAGCTGGCTGATCTTGGAAAAGTTATTCAACCTCTGTGAACCTCAGTTTTTGTTTTGGTTTGGTTTTTTGTTTTTTGTTTTGTTTTGTTTTGTTTTTTGTTTTTTGTTTTGAGACAGGGTCTCACTCTGTCACCCAGGCTGGAGTGCAGTGGTGCAATCTCAGCTCACTATGACCTCCACCTCCCGGGTTCAAGCGATTCTCCTGCCTCAGCCTCCCAAGTAGCTGGGATTGCAGGTGGCACCACCATGCCTTGGCTAATTTTTATATTTTTAGTAGAAACAAGTTTTTGCCATGTTACCCTGGCTGCTCTTGAACTTCTGACCTCAGGTGATCTGCCCACCTAGGCCTCTAAAAGTGCTGGGATTTCAGGTGTGAGTCACTGCACCTGGTCAGTTTTTTTTTACCTGATAAGTAAAAATCCCAACACCTACCTTGTGAGGTAGTTAAGAGGATTATACGTAATACAGGGAAAACTCTAGATTAGTCAGAATGGAATGACTATGCTGCAATGTCAACTAAATCCTCAAGCATCAATGACTTTAGTCCAACAAAGGACTTTTTTCTTACTTATTCCAAGTTCCTTCCTCTTCTGCAGAGTAGCTCCTCTATCATGGGACAAAATAAAGCCAGTCACCAAGAGATGCTGGCACCAGCAGAGGAGACAGATGAACAGACACAGAAAGCATCTTGGTGTCGTGTTACTGAGTCCCTAGTTCCTGCCACAAGGCGCTGGTCCATGCAGCTCCTCCCCCCCTTCGGTGAGTCCCTAAGTTCTGGGTTTGCTTACAAGTATTCCGTGTGTGCTTCAGTCCCTTGTAACTGAAGGACTGGGTTTCGGGTTACGAGCAGGACAACAAGAGCCTCTGCTGCACATGCCCAAGATCACACAACTGTGCAGAGGACACCTAGGAAAATCTAACGCAGTTACAAGGGACTGAAGCCCAAGCTGAACAATTTGCTGATTCCTCTGGTATAAATATTCCCATGATGGCCAATTTCAAGCTACCAATGTATGCCAGCTGGCTTGCAAAATTCCCAAAAATTTAATGCTTGGTTCTTGTGGACTGGTACAAGCCAATTCCAGCACACTGCTAGCCAGAGGGTTATGGGCAGGACAACAAGGGCATCTGCTGCACACACCCAAGGTCACAGGAATACAGAGAGCATGACTGGCATCATTCAGCACAGTGGGGTATGATTCCAGGACTATGGTCTTTACATTCTACTGTGGTGGGTGTTATTCATCCTTATCCCTTGGCCATGCACAGACTGTGGTGATGAACCGGCATTGGGCAGGGGAAAGGAGATGCTGGTGCCACAAAAAGGAAGGCAGAGACATGGATGATTATTGAGCAGGATCTTGCAAATCATACAGTCTGGCTCCACATGGAATGCTGGACTACTCCTGAAGCATCCCTTCCAAGTGATCATCCGGCCTCGACTTGGACAGTTCTGTGAAGGAGGAGCTCACCACACCTCTTACAGAGGATCTGCCTCCTAGGAGTCTCGCATCACCAGACTATGTTGGGATTCAAACAGCCAACCGCCTGTTAAAGAGAAGTCATTGCCGTGCGTCCAGGGCAATAGATGGATTTGTCACTGGAGGAAGGCACTTGAAGAATGAGCAAGCCGCTGGATCAGACACATGGAGCAGATGAAGTGCCTGGGCCCAGACCCACTTCAGCAACGGCTCCTTTTGTCAAAGCCACTGAGCAAAAGCGAGACTATCCCATGATAAAATGTTGATCTGGATCGCAGGCAGGGTTCTCTCTCTGACAGGGCTTCAGGACATCCCCCAGGCTGAAAGAGGATGGCGGTGCTCAAACTCTCTTGGGCATAAGAATCACCAGGAAGTGCCCTGGGTCCCAGCCCAGATCTTCACTGCATAGGTCTGAGACTTGCCCTGAGACCTGCCTATCTCTCAAGGTAGAGCCAGTCTCATGGGCATACAACATTCAGAAGGGTCCTGTGCTTGGTTTAATGCTCTGTTCTCATTATGTTCACATTCTTAATAATTTGTTTTTGTTTTTTTTGAGACAAGGTCTCACTCTGTCACTCAGGTTGGAGTGCAATGGCATAATCATAGCTCATTGCAGCCTCAACCTCCCTGGACTCAAATGATCCTCCCACCTCAGCCTCCTAAGTAGCTGGGATTACAGGCGCCCACCACCATGCCCAGCTAATTTTTGTATTTTTAGTAGAGACGGTGTTTCACCATGTTGGCCAGGCTGGTCTCAAAACCCTGACCTCAAGTGATCCTCCTGCCTTGGCCTCCGAAAGTGCTGGGATTACAGGCATGAGCCACCACCCCTGGCCTATTTTCACATTCTTAATAATTTCACGTAAAAAAAATTTTTTTTAGAGACAGGATCTCACTATGTTGCCCAGGCTGGACTCACACTCCGGGGCTCCAGCAATCCCCATGCCCCAGCCTCCTGAGTAGCTGGGACTACAGGCACATGCCACCATGCTCAGTCCTTAATATTTTTTAAAGCTAAAGACCCCACATTTTTATTTTGCACTGAGCCCCATGCATTATATAGCTGGTCGCAGCTGGCGGTCTCCAAACCATATTTAAACAGCAATGGATTAGGGAACGATGTCAAGTGTAAATGTGAACACACTTCAAAGAGTTCAGCCTACATTTACTGAGCACCTAGTATGTGCTGGGCACTGGTGCCAGGCAGGCTAGAACACAATGGTCACTGAGCCCAAAGGCTGTTCTCGAGGAATTCACAGGTGCGTGCAGGATCTTAGTTTATTCATTCAGCCTTTCTGTAGCTGGCAGTGTGCCTAGGGCTGAGCATCCAGCCTTAAACAAAAGACCAGGCTCTGCTGTGGGAGGACCTCTTAAGGGTGAAGGAGTCTGCCACCACCAAAAACTGGGGAATAAAAGCTGAACTAAGAGTTAACAATAAAACAAGCACCTAATAGATCAGAATTAAGATTTTCAAAAATCAGAGAAAGGCCCTGTAAAAGTATGATAACCTAGGCAACATAGCAAGACCCTATCCCTACTGATAAATAAGTAAATTAGCTGAGCATGGTGGCGTGCGCCTCTAATCCCAGCTACTTGGGAGGCTGAGGTGGGGGGATCACTTGAGCAGGGGAGGTTGAGGCTGCAGTGAGCCAGGATCATGCCACTGCACTCCAGCTTGGGTAACACAGTGAGGCCCTGTCTCAACAACAACAGCAAAAAAACAAGATGGAGCCGTGAGCTCTGAAGGTAGACATCTTTGAAAAGAGATGAAATTTCTCTGAAACGAATTTTCAGTACCAAGAACCACCCTCAAACTAGAATAGCTCCCAGTCACTGTCCTGTCACCCAGTTCTGCTTTCTTCATGGCACTTGTCACTAAGATGACCCCATGTATTTATCTGTGTGTTTACTTCAGCAACGTGTGTCTTCCCACTAGAATATAAGGTTCCGTGAGAGTGAGGACTCTTTTTTTTTTTTTTTTTTTTTTTTTGATAAGGGTCTCACTCTGTCACCCGGGCTGGAGTGCAGTGGCACAATCTTGGCTCACTGCCACCTCTCCCTCCTGGGTTCAACTGATTCCTTTGCCTCAGCCTCCTGAGTAGCTGGGACTACAGGCATGTGCCACCATACCCGGCTAATTTTTGTATTTTTAGTAGAGACGGGATTTTGCCACGTTGGCCAGGCTGGTCTCAAACTCATGACCTCAAGTGATCCACCCACCTTGGCCTCCCAAAGTACTGGGATTATAGGCGTGAGCCACCATGCCCGGTCAGGAGTTCGTCTTTTGGTATTCACTATATCCCCAGGTCTAGACCACTGCCTGGCACATAACAGGTACTCCCTACATTTTTGTTGAGTGAATAAATGATTTTGTCCTCCCTGGTAAAGACAAAACAGGAGGCTAAATTGCAGTTGATATGACTTAGCCAGATATACACATATAAACACTTCCTACCCTAAAGGATTGGGATCCTGAAAAAGGCTATCGTAATAAACTAAGGAACCATTTTACAGCTAACTTGTTTTTAAAACAATAGCACCCAATGCTGGAAACACTGCGAGTATCTTTGTGGTTGGATACCAACTCTTTGAAGAGGAACAAGGTATGAAGTGTCAAAAGCTGTAAAAATGTTCACTCATTAGACTTGGCATTCCCACTCCTGAGAATTTAAAGAAATAATTCAAGAGTAGCAAAGAGTTTTTGCATAAAGGTGCTTATTGTTTTATTTTCGGGAAAAAAAAAGAAAAAACTAGAACAAGTTAACTGTCTGACAGTTGGTGTACAAGGCCTGTAACCATGATCATTATGAAAACTCACTGGAGCCACACAGGAAAAAGATTATGATAAATGAAAGAAGTCACATGAAAACTAGAATATATATTATGGTTCCAAGTAAGAAAACCACTTACAAACAAGCTCAAGAACAGAGCAAGGAATCATGGGAATATTGTGTGTTGGAGATGGCGGGCTGCCTCTCAAATTTGGTCCTTTCCTTTTCCTGGACATACAGCTTGGCCAGACATTTAGGAGTCCTTGCAAGTAGGGGAAGCCACAGGACTGGGTTCAGCTCAACAGAAAGAGACCAGATGCAATGCAACACTTCCTGTCTGGCCCATAAAATCCTACCACATGACCAGGCATGGTGGGTCACACCTGTAATCCCAGCACTTTGGGAGGCCGAGGTGGGTGGATCACCTGAGGTCAGGAGTTCGAGACCAACCTGACCAACAAGGTGAAACCCCATTTCTACTAAAAACAGAAAAATTAGCTGGGCATGGTGGCAGGTGCCTATAGTCCCAGTTACTCGGGAGGCTGAGACAGGAGAATTGCAGAGGGAGGCAGAGGTTGCAGTGAGCCAAGATCACGCCACTGCAATCCAGCCTGGGCAATGGAGTGAGAATCCGTCTAAAAAAAAAAAAAAAAAAAAAAAGTCCTACCACATGTGCTCCACCAAGTTCTGTCTCCAAGGTGACCTTGGAAGCCACACGGGGAAGGTGGCAGAGACGCTAGGAGCCTGAGCAGAGACCCAAATGACTATTAAAAATGCAGACCTACACATCCTTATTCACCTGGGACTGCCCTGAACTATATCATAAGAAATAAACCCCTATTGTACACACGTGCACCATTCGAGTTGGGTCTATTTGTTACAGCAGTTTAGCCAACCCTAATCCATGTATACAGTGGCTAAAGTGGCTGAGATGACATGTTGCACAGACGTGAGGGTCAGAAGGACTTCAGTTCAAGTTCCAGTTATGACATTTACCATCTGTGTGACCTTGAGAAGCTGCCTAACTACTCTCAGACCCTTTCCTTATCAATTTGTTTTGAGAATCGAATGAGAAAATTGCTATAAAGCCCTTAGCACTGCATCTAAGACAGGGAAGAGACAGTCAATGAATTCAAGTTTCCTGCAGCCCAGTTACATCCCTGTCCTGCCCTGGTTTCTGAGAGACAGTTGCCGAACCTAGTGTTAAAGTGAACTAAATACGGCCTGAGTGGGATTCCGTACTTCTGTAGTTGAGTCCTTGAGGACAAACTGCAACCTAGCTTAATAGGTAAACAAGATTGAAAACCTAACTTAGGAGTATGCGCCTGTAGCAATAGCTGAGTCTTGGCCAATCCCAGAGGCCATAGTTCAACCACTCATACACTGCTGAGTGTTCACACTGTATTCGAATAAGGCAAATGCCAACTTGTAACAATCCAGCCATTCTGTACTTCACTTCTGATTTCTGTAGATCATTTCCCTTCTTTTGTCCATAAACCTTCTTCCACCACGTGGCTGTGCTGCAGTGTCTATGAATCTGCTGTGATTCTGGGGTCTGCCCAATTCGCGAATCGTTCATTGCTCAGTTAAACTACTTTAAACTGAATTCGGCTGAGGTTTTCTTTCATCACTAGTCTGAGCTGGTTTTCTAATGTTTGTAAACGGGAGTGCTGACGAATATAACACTGCTCCAAATATTAATGTCTTTCTCCCAACCCATCACCCAGACAGAAGTGGTCCAGCCTGGGCAACCCTAGGAGGAGGCTAGCTCTCCTCTAGGAAGGCTTAGGATGGAGCCAATGGGCAGTAACTGGCTCACTGTCCCCTGCAACTTAAATCAGAACCAGGTCCAGAAACCAAGTTGACCCCTAACCAGTCTTTCCCAAAATATGGTTCCATGCCCATCTCAGGTCAGGCTGGGCTGTTTTCCTGGACAGAGAAGTCCCAGACAAGCAGGCAGTGGTCAGTGGGCTGTGCCCAGGCTGAGAACATTTCCTAGAACAGATGGCATCTCTGGCAGTCCCTTAAAGCCAGCAGAGGCCAAGTCATGTCCAAGAGGCCAAAAGGCCCAGTATGGTGGAGACAGTCTACAGTCCCCATGAATAAGGGATCCTGATGTCTTCCCTATGTACCAGGTGGTCATTGCCTGAGGGGCCCAGAGCAGCAAGAGGGCAGAGCCAGCCTGGGCAGGGACACTAGGCCAGAAGTGGGGCTCACATCCTCAGCACACACACACGCACAGACACACACAAATGCACGTGCACACAGATAGTTACATTCACACATCACATACATGTGTACATTTCCTTGCAAACTCAACTTCTGCTGATAACACAACAAACAATGGGGCCACAGTGTGGCATGGAGGAAACCCTGGAGTCTGATCTCATTTTTTTTTTTTTTTTTTTTTGCGTGTGTCAGGGGATAAAGATATTTGATAAAAATCCTTGAGTCACATCCCTACCAGGTCCCTGCCTACCTGTAGACCCCAACAAGCCAGCTTCCTGGCCCCTCAGATACCGCCTCACTGGGTCCCCAGGGATTGACCTTAGTCCTGGAAATGCAGAAAGATCTGTGTCTGTAACAGCTGAGACTGGTGGCCTTCTGCCAGCTTTCCTAGGGGCAGAGCTGGAGACGGGGACTTGGGAGGATGTGTTTTGTTTTGTTTTTGTTATTTTGTGTTTTTTGGGGTTTTTTTAAAAGGGCACTTTCAGGAGAAGGGTGGTGAGAGCTACAGGATGCAGAAGGGGACAGAGCAGAGTAAGAATGTGGTCCCTTAAATTCCCACCTTGACCTATCCTACGAGCAGCAGAGAGCACACCACAGGATCGTCCCCACCGTGGGGCAGGGACCAGCTGTTCCTGTTGCTGTATCGGTTAATCACTGGGCCATTACTGGACATGGCATCCCATCCCAGGCAACATGGCTCCCATCTGAGGGTGATTCTCTAGAGAAGGACAGCTGTGAGCTCACAGCAGGTGAAGCTCCAAAAGCAGCTGTGCCAGTCTAGACCTCAGGGGAAGGGGGAATTCATCTCTAGGCAGGGATGATTTTCAAAACTTTGAACTCTTGACATGCGGGAGCACTGACCAATCAGAACAGACACTGTGACCAAACAGTGGATACCAGTGGAATGTCCACGCTGCCTGTGAAGGGGCAGTCCCATGAGCCAAGCCCCAGACCAGCTGTTCTGGGAGCACTGCATCATTGCACTGAATTCTCACAACCGCCCCATAATGCTGGGACCATCACCATTTTCCTGCCCAATAGCCTCAGTCTCATAGACACTAGGCAGCTCTCCCAGTGTCACACGATCCAGTCAACAACGGGCAGAACTCACGCTCCACTCTGTCTGGATCCAAAGCTGCTAAAAATTTTCCACTTGGCCTGACTGGCTTGACAGAGATTAAAAAAGAAGGCAAGTCCTACTTTCCAAGAGACGCTAAGGTCCCTCGGCGACGCTGGATCATGATTTTATCATGTTCAGAGGGGAATGAAAGGGACAGAAAACAAGCGATGTGTGATCTCCTGTCATGTCAAGAGACGCTCTTTTCAAAGAAACGTACATTTCGCACAATCAATATGCTGTGGGGCCTCAGATAGCTGAGGCAGACACACAGCCCCGACCCCTGCACGTGGGAGCCCTGTTACAAGAGATGGCAGAAATTAAACTGAATCACCTGGAGCAAGTAGGTTGTAAATGTTCAATATTAATGACCCACCTCGGCCCCAAAGAAGAGAGCATTAGGCTTTGTCCAGCTGTGTGCTCTGTTGTTAAAAGACCCACTTGTGGCCAGGCGCGGTGGCTCACACCTGTAATCCCAGCACTTTGGGAGGCAAAGGCAAGTGGATCACCTGTGGTCAGGAGTTCGAGACCAAACTGGCCAACATGGTGAACCCCCGTCTCTACTAAAAATACAAAAATTTGCTGGGTGTGGTGGTGCACGCCTGTAATCCCAGCTACTCGGGAGATTGAGGCAGGAGAATCGCTTGAACCCAGGAGGCGGAGGTTGCAGTAAGCTGAGATTGCGCCATTGCACTCCAGCCTGGGCGACAAGAGTGAAACTCCATCTCAAAAAAACAAACAACAACAACAAAACTTGTGCCTTGATGGGCATTGCTTTCCCTTCTTGCTAAGGGTTGGGATGATGGCAGAACTGTGTCCACTGTCCTGGAGGTTGACAAGCTTTTTCTGTAAAGTGCCAGATAATAAATATTTGTGGGCCACACGATCTCTGGTGCAACTACTCGACCCTGCAATTGTCATGCAAATGTAGCTATGGATGATAATAAATGCATGGGTGTGACTGTGTTCCAATAAAACTTTATTTATAAGACAGCTGGCCAGAGTTGGGCAATGGGCAGTAGTTTGCCTCCCCCTGCCCGTCCTATTCCTTGGCTTTTTCAGGTACACCAAGCAGTGCAATCTGGATGCTGGGGTATTTTATGGCCACTGGACATAACCATAACCTGGGCCTTTTGTCTGTGAACCTGGGTCATTGGCTACGGTGAAGGTCGGGCAACCGAGGTTTAGACAGCTCAATACACATTCATGCCCACAAACCAAACCAGGAAAAAGATGTGCCAAGTTGAGTATATGACACTGTTGGAACTCAACTGTGTTATTGTTTTTTTTTAAATAAATGCTTAAGTAAACTTTTTATTTTAGAACAGTTTTAGAAAAACGGTGAAAGCAGTACAGAGAGTTTCCACGTACCCCACAGCTTGATGCATTATGAACTAAAGTCTACACTTTTTTTTTTTTTTTTTTGAGACAGGGTCTTGCTCTGTCACCCAGGCTGGAGTGCAGTAGTGTAACCACAGTTCATCGCAGCCTCATCCTCCCCAGGCTCAAGCGATCCTCCATCTCAGCCTCCCAAGTAGCTGGAAATACAGGTGCATGCCACCATCCCCAGATAATTTGTTTTGTTTGTTTGTTTGTTTGTTTTTTGAGACAGGGTCTCCCTCTCATTGCCCATGCTGGTATACAGTGGCATGATCATGGCTCACTTGCAGCCTTGACTTCCCAGGCTCTACTGATCCTCCATCTCAGCCTCCTGAGTAGCTAGGACTACAGGTGCACACCACAAGCCTGGATAATTTTTTATATTTTTTGTAGAGATGGGGTTTCACCATGTTGCCCAGGCTGGTCTTGAACTCCTGGGCTCAAGCGATCCACCCGCCTCGGCCTCCCAAAGTGCTAGGGTTACAGGCGTGAGAAACCGCGCCCCGCCACTCCGATTGCCTTAGTTTTTGCTTAATGTTCTTTTTCTGTTCAGGGTACCACATGGAGCATTTTGAGAAGTGCTGGTCAGGTATTTTGTAGAATGTTCCTCAACTGGGATTTGGCAGATGCTTTTCTCATCCTTAGTCTTGGCTTGTGTGTGTTTTGAGGAGGACCACAGAGCTTAAGAATCATTCTCAGCACTCAGTATCAGGCACGCATTCTCTCAAGATGACTTGCCACTATTGAGGTGGACTTTGATCACCTGGCTGAGGTAGTGTCTGTGTTCTCCACTGTAAAGTTACTCTCTCCTCTTTTTTCACACTGTACTCTTTGGAAGAGAGTCACTATGCACGGCCCACACATAGGATGTGGGGAGTCCACTCCACCTCCTTGAGGATGGAATAGCTATATAAATTACCTGGGGCCGGGCAGGGTGGCTCACACCCATAATCCCAGCACTTGAATGGGAGGCCAAGGAGGGTGATCACTTGAGGTCAGGAGTTTGAGACCAGCCTGGTCAACATGGTGAAACCCCGTCTCTACTAAAGATACAAAAAATTAGCCAAGCGTAGCAGTGCATGCCTGTGATCCCAGTGACTCAGGAGGCTGAGGCACAAGAATCACCTGAACCTGGGAGGTGGAGGTTGCAGTAAGCCAAGATCATATCACTTCACTCCAACCTGAGCAACAGAGCAAGACCTTGTGTTTAAAAAACATTAATTAATTAATTAATTATCTGGAATTCTTCTGACTGGGAGATTTGTCTCTTCTCTCTTATTTATCTGATCATTTATATCAGTATGGAATCATGAGTATTGATTTCATTCTTTGAGTTCTACTCCAATACTACTTTTTGGGGGGCTCAAATTGTTCTGGCTTTGACCCCTGGGAGCTTTTTCATTGGCTCCTGTGTCCCTCTGAGATGCCTCATCACTGCAGCAGTTTCATTTTGTTTCATTTAGTACCTCCTCACCCTGTGACCCTACAAGATGCTTCCGGTTCTTCTTATCTATTTCCTTCCTCAGTCCCCCAGGATCGACATTTGTTCAAGAAGTCTGGTTCCTTTTATTGGAGAATGGTATTTAATGGAGAACATTAATGTATTTCATGGAGAACCTGGGCACTAGAGGTTTGTTGCTACTGGGGCATCCTTTCTTCTACGCTCTCTTCACTGACAGCCAGGATTAGTAACGTATCTATAAATATTTCTCTATGTAGCCATCTGTATCTATACTGAGCTAAACATGTGTTCACGCTGATGCCTGCCACTCTAATCCACTGCCACATGGATCGCTCTAGCCTCTCCTCCTTTGCCGACCTGTAAACCTCCCGCCCCCCGACCCCCATCCACTACTTGATGAACTTCAGTAAGCATGTGAGGTGGTTGGTTATGGAAGCCATTTTCGACCTTATATATAAGATGGCAGTTTCGTCTGGTTTCTCCTAAATAGAAGACAAGTGTGAAATGGTAACATGGTGTCCGTAGGAGTCATATGGATGGACCATGGCCAACTGTATTATTAAGGAATATTCATGCATGCATTCATTCATTCACCCATCCATCCATCCACCCATTCATTTACCAGTGAATGAGTAAAACATTAGGTATTCACTGCACCATCCTCTCCTGGACTTCCCCCTACCTCACTGGTCAATTCCTCTCTGTCTCTTGCGCAGGGCCCTCCCTGCCCATCATCTGAAGGTTGCACTGTCCCAAGGCTTGGCCCCCCAGTCCTCTCTTCTTCTCAGTCTTCAGAAGGATACCTATTATTCAATCCCGTGGCTTCATCTGTCATCCAAAAACACTCCCAGCTCACCACGTCTCATCCCCAGCCATGATTTCTTACCCAGGCTGCAGACTCAGGTGTCTGATAAGCATCTCAAACTCATGATGGCCAAAACAGTACTCTCAATTTCCCTACCCATCTCAGTGGTTCAACCAGAAACAAAGGATTAACTTATCATTGATTCCTCCCTTCCCTCACCTCCTGTATTAAATACATCAGCAAGACCTTTCTGCTCTATCTCGGAAGTATAGCCCCGAGCTCACCACTTCCTGGCACTGTCACTTCCATCGCCCTAATCCAAGCCCTTGCTGTCTTTTGCCTAAGCCAATGGAAGACATCCTCCTGGCTTCTCTCTCTACATTCATTCTTGCTTCCCAATAATCCAATCTCCTCAAAATTTAAAGAAGCAATTGTTTAAAAACAGACATCAGATCACTCCCCTCTCCCTACTTAAACCCTCCAATGCCTTCCATTGCAATTAGAATAAAATCTAAACTCCTTTACAGGGCCTCCACATGACCTGGTCCGTGCCATCTTTCCCATCTCTTCCTCTCCATCACTTGGCTCTGGCCACCCTGGCCTCCTTGCTATTTCTAAAACTCACGGAGCTCATCTCCTCCTCAGGCCCTTTGCAATTACGGTCCCCTCTGCCTGGGCAGCTTCTCCCCCAGATCGCTGCATAACTGGTCCTTCCCCTCCTCAGGTCTCAGCTCAAATGCTGCCTCCTCAGAGAGACCTTCCATGACATCAGTCATCCTCTGTCACACTGCCTTGTTCCGCTTCTTTTTCTCGTTAACACCCGGCATGATCCAGTCACTTCTAACGTGCGTGTTCACCGTTACTCCTCCATCAGCACTATGCTCCTAAGAGCTGAGGCCCGGTCTCTCTCACACCACTAAACCCCCAGTATGCCAAGCAGCACCCAGCGCAGTGGAGATGCTCAGTTAATACTTGTTGAATGAATTAATGATGCCCCCCCCCCCAAAACTAAACTATACAAAGCACCCACTAGACAAGAGGTTAGAAAATGTTTTCTGGGCTGGTTGTGGTGGCTCAGGCCTGTAATCCCAGCACTTTGGGAGGCTGAGGTGAGCAGATCATCTGAGGTCAGGGTGTGAGACCAGCCTGGCCAACATGGTGAAGCCCTGTCTCTACTAAAAATGCAAAAATTAGCCAGGCGTGGGGGCAGGCGCCTATAATCCCAGCTACTAGGGAGGCTGAGGTACGATTATCATTTGAACCTAAGAGGCAGAGGTTGCAGTGAGCTGAGATCACACCACTGCACTCCAGCCTGGGTGACAGAGCAAGACCCCATCTCAAAAACAATAACAACAAAACATTTTCTGTAAAGGCCCAGATAGTAAGTATTTTAGGCTTTTTAGGCCACCTGGTCTTTGCCACAACTACTTACCTTTGGCACTGCCAGGCAAAAGCAGCCATAATCTGCAAATGAACGGGCATGGCTGTGTGCTCATAACACTTTATTTATAAAACAAAAACAGTGGACCATAGTTTGCTAACCCCTGCGGTAGCCCAGTCTAAGTCTCGAACATCATCTGTGTAATTAGTTCACAGTGAGGAGTTCACCACTGTCATAATTACTCATTCCATGAATGCATGCAGAGTACCAGTCGCCACTCAGGTGAGGCATTCTTGAAACTCTGAGAGGCAAGAAGCAAAATGTTCTTTCTCCATACCCAGGCCCACTCCAGTCCGTGAAAAGGAAGCGAGAGAGGCAGGCTGCAAGTTTCATCACTGAGCAGCAGCTAGCCACCTCTCCCCATCAGCTCCAAGAGCAGAAACAGGATGAAAATGCAGCAGCTGCCGGCTTCTGTCCTCTTGCCAGCTGCCTCTCTTGCAAGACTAGACAGGGAGGGGCAGCCGCCAGTCTCCAGAGGCACAGACTCTGCACAGAATTGAGGATCACTTGTTCCAATGCATTCATCTTATCTTACAAAATCTTCAGATTCCAAAAAGCACACGTAAGAAGGGCTGCTGTTTCATTCACACAGTGAAATATTGTGCATCTGAAAGAATATGTAGATGGGTGGCATCTTAAACAACCCCAGGATCACTGTGCAGTAGAAGGGGTGAAATTTAAATGTCTGATCCTGGTTGGGCGTGGTGGCTCTTGCCTGTAATCCCAACACTTAGGGAGGCAGGTGGGAGGCTTGCTTGAGCTCAGGAGTTCAAGACCAGCCTGGGCAACCTAGTGAGAGCTCATCTCTACAAAGATAAAAAAAAAAAAAATTAGCCAGGCGTGGTGGTGCACTCCTGTAGTCCCAGTTACTCAGCAGGCTGAGGCACCATGATCCCTTGACCCGGGAGATCAAGGCTGCAGTGAGCTGTGATGGTGCCACTGTACTCCAGCCTGAGGAACAGAACACGACTCCATCTAAAAAAAAAAAAAGTTCATATTCCAACCAAGATCCCACCATTGTATCATGAAGCATAAATACCTGCCCCCACTGAAAAAGTACAGAGGAAGGCAGCCATATCATATCTTCCCCAACCTCAGCAAGTTCCAGGGCAGGAAGAGTCTCGCCACCCCAGTACACAGTAGGCACACTGGAAAATGAGTGTCTCCCTTCTCTAGGCATTTCATGGTCATGGTCAGAAAATCAGGTTCATTTTGCTAATGAAAGAGAAAGCCAAAAATGGAGGGTGATTTTTTTTATTTTTGGTCTTACTCGGTCGCCAGGCTAGAGTGCAATGGTGCGATCTTGGCTCACTGCAACCTCCGCCTCCCCAGTTCAAGCAATTCTCATGCCTCAGCCTCCCGAGTAGCTGGGACTACAGGCACCTGCCACCACGCCCAGCTAATTTTCGTATTTTTAGTAGAGACAGGGTTTTACCATGTTGGCCAGGATGGTCTCGATCTCTTGACCTCATGATCCGCCCGCCTCAGCCTCCCAAAGTGCTGGGATTACAGGTGTGAGCCACCACACCGGGCCTGGAGGGTGATTTTGACCAGGCCTTCTCATCAGGTTTTGGAAGGAAGTGGAGCTGACTTCTCTTCTGTTGCTTTTGCCCACCCAGGACCACTTGTTCCTCTGGGTAATACAGCACCCCAGGCACAGGGTCCGCATGTCACATAAGCGTGGGCATGGCTCATGTGTGACCAGGCCCCGGTGATTCTGGAAAGGTTGCCCATAAGTCATTCCCCTGCCCCAGGACTGGCATGTGATGTGGTGGGATGGAAGCTGTCCTTCTGCTGGGTCTGCAGATGGGGCCAATGTAAAGCCCGACATTGCCGCATGAATGTCAGAAGCAGAACCCATAGGCAAAAGCCAGCTTTCCAACACTCCACTCTCAGTTCCCTGCCATCTCCACTTCTGTGGATGTGTGCCTGGCATCTGCCTCTGCCCCTGCATCTGAGAGCAGTGACTGAGCCAACAGTCTTGGACCCGGCTGAAAGGCTGGGCCTGTTTCTAGCAACGTGGTCTTTCAGAAAGCTGATTCCTGAAAGAGTTGGCATCAAGGGAAGCAGAGTCAGGAGGTGGAAATTGAGCCTGGGTCCAGCTATCCATGAAGCCAGACACTCCTGGATTTCTCCGTTACTTGATCAGAGACATGCCCCATTTTGCTCAAGCTAGTTGGAGGTGGATGTCTGTTACTTGACACCAAAAGAGCCTTAACTAATACATAACTAGAAATGCATCCATGGTCACTGATCATTCATGAGACAGACATTTATTGAGCACTATTCCATTTGCCTAACGTTGCATAAGTTACTCCCAAACTTAGAGGCTTAATACAGTCGTGTAACACATTCACAGATCCTGTGGGTCAAGAATTTGGGAAGACACTGTAGATTGAACTTTGTTCTCTGCTTTCTCTTTCTTGGAAAGAGAGGACATAGCTTGAAGTCAGTACTGATTTGGGACTGTGTGTAAGGCATATCCGTGCTTCACTGTCACTATGTTTTTAAGTTTTCTAAAATTAAAACAGCTCATTTTAGAGGGAAATAAAGAACCTGGGAAGAGCTCAGCTGGGCAGCACTGACCTGGGGTCTCTTGAGTGGTGGAAGTCGGATGTCAACTGGAGCTGCACTCATCAGAAGGCTTGACCGGGGCTGGGAAATTCGCTTCCAAGCTGGCTCACTCACATGGTGGCAAGCTGTACAGGCTGGGGGCCAGGGGACTCACCCCTCCCCACGAGACTGCCTGAGCACCCTCACGCAAGGCAGTTGGCTTCCCGAGAGCCAAAGTGCAATGCCTGTGATGACCTAGCCTGAGAAGTCACACATCATCACTCACTTCCACCACTTCCCACTGGTTGCCCAGAACCAGCCTGATTCAGTGTGGGAGGGGACCATATAAAAAGGCAGTGTGGATCCCTGGGGGCCATCCTGAGGCTATGTACTAGAAACACCCCCCACATGCCAGGGACTGGACACACAGCCCTTGACCCCCACTGAACATCAGCCTAAACAGAAGGCAACCAAGCAAACATTATCCCCCAAACTCTTTCCAACTTGTACTTCAGGGTGGCCCCAGCTTTTAAGTAAAGGGAATCGTGCCTAATAATTATTCCTGCTAAGGAACTAGATCTCAGGGTCTGGTCATGCAGCTCTTTGGTTACAGAAACAACGCTGATGAAATAATCAAAAGTCCTCCACCATTCTCGCCCCCAGCCATGAACCCGTCCACTGCACACACTGCTCCACGTCACTGTGCCTTTCCCAACTTTACTACAGCTTATGCCTGCCTCTCCTGTATGACATCCATGGGACATCCATCTCTAAACCTCTGAGTCATCCCTAGACAAGCTGGCACATGACTACATCATCTCATTTCATACATCAAGGGCAGGAAAACATGGTGGTTAAGAACTCTTGGACCTGGGTTCAAACCCCTGCTCTGAGTCTTGACAGCTGCCAGATTGTTCAGCCTCAGTTTCTTTCTCTAAAAAATGGGGCTGGAAGCATACGAGCTTCATGAATTCATGAAGCGTCCACATGCATGCAAGGGCACGGCACGGTGCCTGGCACACAGTAGCTCAAGAAAGGCTGGTTGTGCCTGCTGGTGTGCTTGATCCAGAGAGGCAATCACTCATTTGTTTTTTCCTTATTTCCTGCATCTTTGTTTCTCACATTTAGGCCATGAGAATTAAGCACAGGACTGCCTCTTCCTCCAGTCATCTCACCAATCCTTCCACACACACATGCACAAACACACAAACACACACACACACAAACACACACACACACAAACACACACACACGTTTTCATGCCTTCGGCCCTTCCCATCTCCTGTAACCCCAGAAAATTGAAGTGAAGCCATTGCCTTAGAATGGCACTGCCCTGGCCAGGTGTGGTGACTCATGCCTATCATCTCAGCACTTTGAGGCAGAAGGATCACTTAAGGCCAAGAGTTCAAGACCAGCCTGGTCAACATAGCCGAGACCCTGTCTCTACAAAAAAATAAAATGGTTTTTAATTAAAAAAGAATGGCACTGCCCTAAAGCTCCTCATCAAGGATTTATGGTTGTTTTTATAGCCACTTTAATAGGCAAAAATGTGGACAGAACAGAGCTCCCTAAGAACCCGCCATCTTAGACCATTTTTTTTTTTTAATTCCTCAGCAAACAAGTCTCTCATATGACTTTTGTCCCATTCCAAATCTAATAACAGGCCGGGTGCGGTAGCTCTCACCTATAATCCCAGCACTTTGGGAGGCTGAGGTTGGTGGATTACCTGAGGTAAGGAGTTCAAGACCAGCCTGGACAATATGGTGAAACCCAGTCTCTACTAAAAACACAAAAAATTAGCTGGGCGTGGTGGTGAGCACCTGTAATCCCAGCTACTCGGGAGGCTGAGGCTGGAAATCGCTTGAAACTGGGAGGCGGAGGTTGCAGTGAGCCGACATCACCCTACTGCACTCCAGCCTGGGCCACAAGAGTGAAACTTCACCTCAAAAAAAAAAAAAAAAAAAAAATCTAATAACATTGTTTACTTCTCACAGGAGGATCAGAGGAGTTCTGTCCTGAGGTTGCCAGAAAAATGATGAACACAACCGAACAGGCCCAGCTTTCAAATGGACTGAGAATGAGCCACACAAGTTCCACCAAGGCCAAGGGTGACCTGCAGCCAGCGATGGGGAAAGTCTGCCACTTACTGGCAGCCTCCGGAACTGGATGGAGTGTACTGACACTTAATCGTATCTTTCACAAGCTCTTAACCTTTACACCCCGTCAATAAAAACCCCATTAACATTCAAAAGGGATGTTTCTGGGAGTCCACTTGGAATTAAGAGTTGGAAAACACTCCAAGGATTCTGTATTAATGCCACATCTGTCCCAGATATTCAACACTGTTCACTTTCCTTCCATGGTGCCAACACCAAGTTAGCCGATAGGTGGGAACAGGGCAGCTCTGCGGGTGGCCCCTAAGAGCCAGGGAGTCCCCCAAGCTGACCCTCTGTGGTGGCAGTGGCACCTAACAAGAACTTCCGCCTTGTTTTCCCTCTCTCTGTGGTTCGTTCTTTTAGACTCTGCTCACGCATGATATCCAGAAAGCTCCCTGAGCTCCCTAGTGGGATGAGAACTCTGCTGTGCTCCTGTGGCCCCCATGTTCCTCCACCTGGAGGTCCTCGGCTCACTGCATTACCCCTGTCTACTTACTGACTTGCCTTCTACCCAGTGATGGGCCATGTGCTGTGAGGGCACGCACTGTGTGCCCATCTATTTGTTCCTGTGTGCATACGTTCATCATTCCTTACTGAATGCCCACCACGTGCCAAGCATTGGGGTATGAAGAACAAGGCAGATGGAGCCCCCTGGCCTCTTCCAGGTCGCTGTCGAGTGTTGCTACTCGACTAATCCTCACATACCCATGCCTGTCCTATGTGGCACTCAATAAATGTTGGATGCATGGCTGTGTCCCCTCCTTCAATATCACTTAATGACTTCCTGCGAGGATTAAGTTCATGCTGTTAAAATGCTGTGACTTCCTCTGGATCTCTCAGGCAAGCCGGCAACCTTAAACCCTCACCCAGCTGACATAGGCGTTTTGTTTGGCCAAAGTGTGTAGTTATTTTTAAAACACTGCATTTGTGGCTAATGTTTAAAATTGGGAAAATTTCACAGAAATCTTTTTCTGGCTTCTCCAGAAAAATGAACGCACATTTCTGCGCAGTAGGGGTGAGCCAGAGTTGAGTACCTAAGCTTCCTTTAGACGTGGTGGGCACACTTCAATTTGCCACAATCCCCACTATCTCCGATTTCTCTATCACTGAGGCCTAAAAGCGGCTGGGGATCATGTCGGCTGAGCTGGTGTTTTTCTTGCCCTAGTCAGCTTCACTCAAGACTCTGACTTGCTCTACATGTGGCTTAACTGAAGACCCCAGGGGTTACGCGCATGCCATCCAAGAAATATATCTGAGATGAGCTACAACACAGATGAATGGGCCATTTTATTGATTTTTACCTCCTAACATAGCCTCCTAATCGTGGATACAGGGTGCTGTGGTTTCCAGCAGGGATCTCAGATGCAAAGGGAAGTGAAGAAAACACATGAATTCCTAGGGTACCTCACCATGGAACCAAACACCATGTCAAATGGAACTCTTCTTGCAGACGAAGGCTGAAGATCAAGAATGACATTCTCACACCACAGCACAGCTTAAATACTTCTTTGACAAAAATAATAAATTATATTTGACTCAGAAAATAAATTCTGTTCAGCAGAGTGACAGGAGGGTCCATTCATTGCATTGCACGAAGGGCCATACGGAGGGGTGAGGATGGGTGCAGGATGCCACAGTGACACGGAACACGGGACACAGGGCACGGGGCCAGCAGCACAGGCTGAAGTTAGCTGACGCATGCTTTTGGCTTTTATCCCATGGGCAGGTGGCAGCCGGACCCCTGGCTGTGGCCTGTCCCAAGTGAGACTGCAACTGCCCCCTTGCTCCTCACGTCCGCCTTGTCTTCTGTTTCTTGGCTTGTCTCTTTGCATCTTCTGGGCCGCTATTGTCAGAGGCTGCCTGACCGAGCGCGCGGACTCCCTGCAGCCGGCTTGTTAACTGCAGCAGCAAAGGAATGAGCTGGAAAAGAGAGCAAGTGTGAGAGAGAGGGGTACAAAGAGGAGGCTTCTGCCAGATGAACAGCGAAGCCTCACTTCTCAACACACCTTCTTCAGACGTGATCAGCAGCTGCCACGTGCTAATGGGTGGGTTTCAGTTCAAACGTGGCAGGCCTCTGTACTAGGGATGGGCTGGCTTTCTCTGGGACCAACATGTCCCTAGAGGTGTTCCAGGTTTAAGGATTAGGAGATGTTACAGAAGTTTACAGCCTTGAAAGGAGACCTAAGAGTGGACTTGAGGCCTTCAAGGGCCCTCCCGACCCTGAAATGTGTTTTCTGTGACCCTGGATATCCCTCTGCTATCACTCCTGCAGCCGGTGAGGACTCGCCCTCCCTGACACGCCCGCCGTCTCCTGAGGCCTCTGGATTTCCTACCTTGTCGTGGTTGTAACCGGCCAGCAGAACCAGCAGCGTCAGTGGCAGGGCAATGTAGGATCCTTGTGCGATGTCCTGTTCAGGCAGCTTCCTCTGCAAACACCGAGAGCCCCGTCACTCCTCACCAAGGCCACACGCTTGTCCATCATCCATCTTCCACAGTGTCACAGCCACCACCCACCCAGCCTTCCAAAGTGGCCACCCGAGGACACCCAGGGGCCCTCATGATCCAAATTCTTTCTATCCAAAGGAAGGAACCAAAGTGATTTGGATATATTTTCCCATGAATCCTCTTCTGCCCAAACTCTCACTCTATCTGCTTCTGACACTCAGGGACAAAGAAATTCCAATGACAATGCATTCCTCAGCCTCTGGACGTTCCTCCAAACCGAGGGAATAAAAAGATGCAGCTATCAGGGAGTCTTGGTGGTTGAAAAGCAACTGGGTCTCCATTTTGGTGAGTCCCAGCAACTTGCAGGGACTTAGTCCCACAAGGATGTATCAAGAACTGTTCCAGGCCCAGGGCACACAGTGAGGGGCAGCTATTCACAGCCCGTACGACCTAGTGAGGAAGCAAAGCAGGCACTGCTACCAGCATCCCTGTTGCCATTCTCCCTTTCTCCCAATAGAACCCCCAACTTTTATCTGGGCCACTGAGAATACAGACTACCTTTCCAAGCCTCCCCTGCAGCCAGGCGCAGCCCTGGAACTAAATTCTGGCCATTAGTACAGGAACAAAAGCGGTAAGTGCCACACCCTGGCTGGACCCTAGAGGAGAAGTGGTGTGCCCTCCCTTTTGCTGGGTGGACAGCATTTGGCCAACTGCCCCATTTTGGACAAAAGCGATGCACTGGAACGGCACCATGAGACAGAAGGGGCCTGGGTCCCCTGACGCCTTGGAGCTACCAGACTGTCTCTGCACTGGTCACTCCTGGATACTTGACATGAGACAGAAATTTCCATCTTGCTAAAGCCCCTGAAATGCTGGGTTCTAAAGCATCAAGTGAAGCTAGATCCTATTAGCCCGCTCTACTCCTATAAAGGAAACAAATAAATGAAACGAGAACTTTCCAGGAATGATAAAAACAAGTTAATGAGCCAGAGCAATGTTTTCAGTGTAGGGTACCGGGACACCTCTCTCAGGAGGTTCCCAAGGCCGCAGCTATTTTCATGACAATAGTAAGATGTGATGTGCCTTTTCCACCTCATTTGTTCACAAGCACACAGTGGACTTTTCCAGAGGCTACGTGCCCTGATGTCATCACGCTCACAACTAATGGAATGTGTGGCTTGTGGGATCTTGTGTTTTCAACATCTGTTTTAATTTCTAATATGATCAATACACACAGAGATAATCCATGCAAACTCAAACTCTTTAAAATCCTCAATAATTTTTAACAGTATAAAGTGGTCCTGCAACCAACCCATCCGAGAACTGCTGGGCTAGAAAGTGACTGTGGTAGACACTGTAGCTGGGATGCCCTTTCATAAATGAAAGAGTAAGGGCAAGAACAGATTTCCATCTCCAACTGCCTACTCCTGTATTTTTGGACATCTCTTACATCCCAACCCATTTTTCCACTGAAGTAAATAAACACTTAAGTTTAATTCAGGCCAGGCGCGGTGCCTCACGCCTGTAATCCCAGCACTTTGAGAGGCTGAGGTGGGCAGATCACCTGAGATCAGGAGTTCGAGACCAGCCTGGCGAGCATGGTGAAACCCCCACCTCTATTAAAAATACAAAATTAGCCAGGAGCAGTGGTACACGCCTGTAATCCCAGTTACTCAGGAGGCTGACACAGGAGAATCACTTGAACCCAGGAGGCAGAGGTTGCAGTGGGCCAAGATCATGCCACTGCACTCTAGCAGGGGCAACAAAGCAAGACTCCGTCTCGGAAAAAAAATAATAATGAATAAATAAATATGTCAATTAAAGTTTAATTCAGCAGGAATTAGAGTGATTGAGTCTAGGCTCAGGTCCCAGGCCTCACTGAGGAAACTCAGGCAACCATGTTGAGACTCAGTTTACTCAACTATGACATGGAGATCGTATGAACAACACCCACTGGGGGTGGACGCTGTGAAACTCGATGAAATGAGTATGTGAAATGCTCAGCAGTGCACAGAATACTGAGTAAAATCCAGTCGTGAGGCCGTGGGCAGTCACAAAAAAGAAGGAAACCAATGTGCTTACCAAGTCCCCGTGAACGTGCAATGCTGAGCCACTCATCACGAGGAGGGCAGAACGAGGTGGAAACCATGTGGCTTGAGACAAACTGCCTCACCTGAGTCCTGGTTCTGCTGACTAACACTCGGGAAGTGACTCAATCTTTCTGGGCTTCTGTGAAAATGGGAGGAATGGCACACCTGCTCGAAGGCTTATGGTAAGGATCAACCTGTGAGGGCCCTTGTACAGGGTGGTACCAAGCAGGCGCTCTCTTCATTCATCACTTGGCCCTGCTTGGGAATCCAAGCCCCAGCAGGCAGTTTCTCACATTCTCCGAAGTGACAGGCAGCAGCTACGACGTTGGGCTGCTCGGCCACCACCAAGCAGTGTCTCTACATTCCTGCCACTGGCTGTCAGGTGTGTCCCTGAGCCCAGATGAGCTGTCTGCTAGGGGCTTCTGAGAATGTTGCTGCCTGCAGCTGTCAATGGCCTTCACAGAAGCCTCCCCCACCCACTGGGGCCACAATGCAGCCCCAAACAAAGGTAAGTGGTTCTTGTATATGCTTATCTTTCTGGCACTTTTTTTTTTTTTTTTTTTTTTGAGACAGAGTCTTGCTCTGTCGCCCAGGCTGGAGTGCAGTGGGGCAATCTTAGCTCACTACAAACTCTGCATCCAGGGTCAAGCAACTCTCCTGCCTCAGCCTCTCAAGCAGCTGGGATTACAGACGCGTGGCACCACGCCTGGCTAATTTTTGTACTGTTAGTAGAGATGGGGCTTCACCACATTGCCCAGGCTGGTCTCGAACTCCTGACCTCAAGTGATTCGCCCACCTCAGCCTCCTAAAATGCTGGGATTACAGGCGTGAGTCACCGCACCTAGCCCTGTCCGGCACTTTCTAACCAGGTAGCCGCTGTGAAGAACAAGGAAGCACTTCCTCCTGGGTCATGAGAAAAACTCTCTTGTTTAGGTAATATCATATTTACAGGCTCACTGAGCATGAACCACTCTTCACAGAAGCCCGGACTCAGCAGCAGGGCTCTGCTCAAGCCCTAGCTTTGCTCCGGTGAGCTAGTGACCTTGCACTGCTCACATCTCCTTCTAGGTTTCCATCTTCTCATCTCTAAATGAGAGGTAATTCCTGTCCACCTTCCATGCAGGATGGCGTTTAAAAAGCATGAAATGATAACTGGATAGCATGTGGAAAAAGACAATTTGGAGCCATACTTCACACCTATACCAGGAAAAACTCCAAATGGATACAGAAGTTTAAATGTAAAAAGAGAAACCATAAAAGTCCCCCTGAAAAAAACACGACAAATTCCTATAAAAGCTGGGAAGGAAGAAAACCTTCCTACGACTTTAAAATCCAGAAGCAATAAGAAAAATATCAACACATCTAACACAGAAATAAAGTAAATCTTTGCATAAGCCAAGTGAAAAAGATAAACCACAAATTGGGAACAACACATACAACAGACATTACAAAGGGTTAATATTCCTAATATACAAAGAGCTGAAAACAGTTGAAAAAGACCACAAATTCTATAGAAAATAGGTTAAACAGTTCACAGAAAATACAAATGGCTCTTAACCACATGAAGAGAGAGAAATGCAAATTAAAAGTACACTGAGATAGTATCACTTCTCATCTATTAGACTGCAAAGATTGAAAAATTTGACAACATACTCTGTTGGGGAGAAAAGGGTATTCATTCACTGCTGGCGGGAATACAAAACAGTAAAACCCCATGGAAGGGAAGTGGCCGTATCAATCAAAATTCCGTATGCATTTACCCTTTGCCTCAGCAATTCCGCTTCTGGGAGTCTGTTCCAAAGAGAGACTGATGAACATTCAAAAACATGCATGAGCAAGGCAATTCGTTAACGGGTTATGTGTAATATTATGTGTAATAGCAGAAAACCAGTAACAACACAAAAGCCCCTCAACCAGGGGCTAACTGAAAATCCTACATGTAGTGCCAGGATCTGAATGTGTCTGTGCCCACAGAGTTCAGAGATTGAACCCTAATCCACAATGTGATAGTATCAAGAGGACACCCCTTTTAGGAGGTGACTAAGTCAGGGATTAATGCCCCTATAAAAGAGGCCTGAGGGAAATGGTTTGCCCCTTTCTGCCTTGTGGGGACACAGCTAGGCGGCACCATCTATGAAGCAGACAGAAAGTCCTCGCCAGACCCCATCTGCCAATGCCTTATCCTGGAGTTTCCAGCCTCTAGGACTGTAAGAAATAAATGTTTGTTGTTTATAAGTTACCCAGTGTAAGATACAAAATAGCAGCCCAAATGGCCTAAGACATATAGTATATCCACACACAGGAATGCTGTGCAGTTATCAAAAGAGGGATAAGGAAGATCGGAAGATATGGTTCCATTTACAGCTATATTTTTTGAAAACAAGAAAATTCTTATTCTTCCCACTGAAAAGGCCTAGAAGCAATGACCAATACAGTAGCTATGAGGCTAGATCTTTGTTTTTTAATGCAGACTCTTGTGCTACACTTTCACCCCCTGTCAAGTTCAGAATCAGCAGTCCTGAGGCTGAGCCCTGGACTCTGTTTTTGTTATGGCTGATGTGTCAGTTTAATCATCAGGTGACAATACTGCACCTGAGCTTTAGGAATCGCTAAATAATTTTATCAAGAAGATGAAAGATACCTGTATGTTTTGTTTGTTCCACTGTTTAGTCTATCGGATACAGGACAGACTATATGCAACAGATACACATACTGCATATAGTAAAGGCCACATATTGTACCGAATTAAGCGATAAATTAAGTTTCTTTTAACCCACAGGTATTCTGTCCATCTGTTGTTGGTTTTTTTTTTTTTTTTCCTTGCAATTTATTTGTCAAACAAATCAGGCTCCAGGTGTTTATCCTGCATCCCTGTGGAGTCATTTGTGGCTCCTGGGTCCTCTCTATTTCCTGTAAAGTAGCAGTTGGTTCTAGAGGTTTGAGTGGCCATGTACCATGTGTTCCCTCGTGGAAGAGCACACGTCACACCAGCAACGGGGTAGTGGTGTCCCTCCTCCCCCAAAATCATTCCTGAGCCACCGACCTAAACAATTACACTGCTCTTGTTACCAGTTTCCTCCTCAAAGGAAATCGCAGGCATCAGTGCTCAGAAAAGCTAAAAACAATCTGGGGAAGCCCAGAATCCAGAAGGCAGAATGAGAAAGTGACCCAATGCTAGGAGCCCTTTAAATATCTGCCCTGCAACCTGCAATCTGGAGCACAGGTTGTATGGCACACCTTCTCTCGCCACCCCATGGATTGTTTTGATTTGTTTTGTTTTGTTTTTCTTCTTCCGGAGAAAGGGTTTCACTTTGTTACCCAAGCTGGAGTGCAGGGACATGATCATGGCTCATCGAGGCCTCAACCTCCCAGGCTCAGGTGATCCTCCCACCTCAGCCTCCCGAGTAGCCGAGACTATAGGTACGTTCCACCACGCCCGGTTAATTTTTGTATTTTTTGTAGAGATGGGGTTTTACCATATTGTCCAGGCTGGTCTGAAACTCCTGGCTCAAGAGATCCAACAGCCTTGGCCTCCCAAAGTGCTGGGATTACACACATGAGCCACCAAACACAATCCATTTTTTTTTTTTTAACTCCGTCTTTTACTTACCGTGGGATTAAAAATCAAGGTGATGTGTTTATGGTAGCCCACTGCGGTGAAAGAAACTTGAGGCAAGATGTAGTCATACTGGGATCTGGGGAGTGTGGAGTCCAGAAGTACAACATAGTTCTATACACACATGGGAAGAAGTTATTTTTATAAGGACAGCTCTGGCAAAGCAAATGAAAACTAAAACCTAACATATGGCTGTGATGTAAAGAACTTTATGTTTTTAAAGAAATCCCCAAGTCTACACATCCAAACCAAGGTTGCTGCCTTCAAAGTAGCAACCTCAGTGGGCTATTCCAGCAGTGGCGGGCGTGTGTCCCCAGTGTCTCTGAGACTGTGGCTTCTGATAAGGCTGTCAGAGCCTGCAGCTCTTGTTATGAGTACTCAACCTTGACAATTACAGTCCTCTGAGGATCTGACTTTATGACACACAAAAAATTATTATGAGCCAATTCTGTAGGGAAGTACATGACACAAATGAGGATCCACAACGAGGCTGATTTCTAAGGGATGATGTTTGAGAGGCACATAAGCTGGCAAATCCTAAAAATACAGCATCCCTGGAACAGCACCAGGGGCAGCCACAGATTTGTGTGCTAAGCACCGACCAGGTGCCAGGCACCATGCACACTGCATGAGGCCTGTGGTTGCTCTGCTTTCAACCACTGGCAAGGTCAGGATCATCACCCCCGTCTTATAGATGAGGAAAGTCAAGCATGAAGAGACTAAGAGTAACTTGCCCAGGGTCACTCAGCTAAGAAGGCTGCCACACATCTATGAAGGCTCTGAACTCAGGGGAAGTGTGATCCCAAAGCCCCAGATGTTTCCACACTGCTGTAGAAAGTGACTATTTCAATACCCCTGGAGAAAGAGGAGGGGAAAATTCCATGACAGCCCGTTTCATTATTTTGCAGTCATTTTCCACAGAGAAAGGCCAGAGTAGATCATTCTCACAGCAGGTGGTAAGGAGCCAGGAGAGGGAACGTTAGCCCCTAGGCTCACACTTGACATCCTCAGGCTAAGACCACCAGAAAAGAACCAAATTCTTTGCCAAGTTTGCACTCCCCACACCAACTACAAGTTAGCTCTATCCAAATAGGATTGATAATAAGTACTTTATAATCAGTAAATGATGTCCAAAATAATGGCTGAAAATCTTCCAGTTCCAAGGAGGGAGACATCCAGATTCATGTAACCCAAAGGACACCAAAAAGGTCAAGCTGCAAGTATTCTACACAACACACATTATAATCAGATTATCAAAGACAGAGAAAAATTTCAAAGCAGGAAGAGAAAAGCAACTCAGTCTCATTCAACGGATCCCCTATCATGAGGAAACTATGTTTCCTTAAACTAAATAGCAGAATTTTAAAATACAGAAATTTTTAAAAATTACAAGGCATTTTTAAAAGTGGACTTCTTAACAGACACCTTCCTAGAAGGAAAGCATGGGGTGATATGTTCAAAGCGCAAGAGTTGATCATGCCCAACAGTAGGTCTTGATTAAATAAATCATGGCATTTCCTAGTTTATGGACTACTGTCCATAAAAATCATAGTATGAAAGATTTAACCGGGCATGGTGGCTCTCGTCTGTAATCTCAGCACTTTGGGAGGCTGAGGCAGGTGGATCACAAGTCAGGAGATCAAGACCATCCTGGCTAACACGGTGAAACCCCGTCTCGACTAAAAATACAAAAAAAAAAAAATTAGCTGGGCGTGGTGACATGTGCCTGTAGTCCCAGCTACTCTGGAGGCTGAGGCAGGAGAATGGCGTGAACCCGGGAGGTGGAGCTTGCAGTGAGCTGAGATCGCACCTCTGCACTCCAGCCTGGGCGACACGGTGAGACTCTGTCTCAAAAAAAAAAAAAAAAAAAAAAAGATTTAATGATGAGGAACAGATTTGTGATAAATTCTTCATTGAAAGGCACAGATTACAAAACAATGTACAAAACAGTGTAAGTTTTGAATTATTAAAATGAATATCTATTTATATTTATACATGCAGGCACACATGTGCCTGAAAAAACACCCAAAGGATACCAATCACCACGTTAGCAGTGGCTATTTCTGGATGATGGGCTTATGTCTTTTTTTTTTTTCTTTTTTCCAAAATCTCCTGCCATGAATATGTATTCTTTTTGTAAATAGAAAAACAATGAAGAAAAAATAATCCCTACAGAACTCAACCTCTTTTGATTCAGAGAGTGCATTTCTGCAGAGTGGTATTTAGGGAGAAAAGGAGAGAACTGTGTTTCCTTAAACTAAATAGCAGAATTATTAAAACAAAGGCAGAAGGTAGAATCCGGCCACAGGCATTACCTCGCCATCTCTGAGCAGCGGGGGGAAATGGAAGAACAGGGACTGGCCAAGGGAAACTGTCTGGATCGGATTGTCAAGGTTTTCGCTTTTATAAAGCTTGACCTGGAGAGAGAAACAAAGCTGTAGATGCTTTGAAACTGAAACACAATCAATATTTCCTATCAGACATCCTCAGGACAGCCGCTCTCTGGGTGGGGGTCTTTGGAAACATGGATATTTGAAAAAGAAAGTTCCCTCCATAGACATCACACATGCCTCTGTCATCTGAGACTTCATCCAGTTATGCACCATGCACAGAAATTAAGATTCAAATCAGATTCTAACTACCTATGTTCTTGCTCAAAATAGTAATGTGAGTTAATATAATAGTAATATTAGAAAGAATAGCTTCTAACACGTGTTGAACATCTGTAACATATCAGGCAGGCGCCAGATATTTTATCTACATTATCGCCAATCCTGACTACAAAACAGGCATTGTTATTATCCCTATGGAGACCCAGAGAGCCAAAGCCACCTAAGGTCATACAACTTACACATGGTGGAGCCTGGGACTCAACCCCCTGAGGACTCCTGAGGGTTCCCGCCTCGCACTGTCTCATCATATGATGTCACCTTAACTCCAGTATCTGTTAAACTCAAAACGCATTCCATCATGAACTTGGCTCTCCACGCTGCTTCAGGAGGCACTGGAGTACTTGGTTTCTGGCTTTATTTATGGGGTTGTTGCCTGTTCTCACTCCCACACGGGATGGGGCGTGAGCAGGACTAAGGTGCAGTCCTGGCTGATGGCAAAGGCTGTGAGGATGCCACACTGCACCTGCCACAAGAGAATGCCAGGACCACCTCCCTGGGCCCACGCTGGCACCCTTCTACATAACACACAAGGGGAATTTTCCTAAAATGAAAGTCACAGACTGAAGCCTTATGGGTCACATCGAAGACCCCTTAGTGTTCTTTTGTATAACATCTTAAGGAAATCTGAATTCACCGACTATGTTTAAAAATCAGGTGATTTCAAATAATTCTAATTTCCAGCTTCTCCGGAAAACTGGGAAGTGACACCAACCTTGAGCCACAATTCCAGCACGGCAACAATCAGGAACCAGAGAGTGGGCCCTCCCTCCCCTCTGCCTCCTCCCTCCCCTCTGCCTCCTCCCCTCCCCTCTGCCTCCTCCCTCCCCTCTGCCTCTTCCCTCCCCTCTGCCTCCTCCCCTCCCCTCTGCCTCCTCCCCTCCCCTCTGCCTCCTCCCCTCCCCTCTGCCTCCTCCCTCCCCTCTGCCTCCCCTCCCCTCTGCCTCCTCCCCTCCCCTCTGCCTCCTCCCCTCCTCTCTGCCTCCTCCCTCCCCTCTGCCTCCTCCCCTCCCCTCTGCCTCCTCTTCTCCCTTCTGTCTCCTCCCCTCCTCTCTGTCTCCTCCCCTCCCCTCTGCCTCCTCCCCTCCTCTCTGCCTCCTCCCCTCCCCTATGCCCCTCATGGACAGGGCAGGAGTTCCCCAGTTTGCCCCCCTCCCTACCCAACCCTCTGCACTCTCTGACATTACCTGCCTGGTCTCCACAAGTACACGACTGCAAACCCTTGACAGAGTGGACTAAAGCCCACACACACTTCCTCACCCATGCCAAATAGTTACCTGCTTATAAAGCTACAAGTACATCTTAACAATATACCCCCAGAGCAAATCATTAACATCTGCAGAGGGTCTGCAGGGTATTTTATAAACATTTCTTCATTAATGGTAACATGGAGATTTTGTTAGAGTTGAACAAGATTATAAGACATCTCTGAGTCCAAAATCTAGGTTTTGCAGAGGACCAAGTCGAGGCATGTGGAAAGGAAGTGACTGGCCAAGGCAGCAAGGTGAGTCACTGCTGGAGACAAGAGACAGCCCAGACCAGCTGCTCTCCAGCCCACCGCCCACCACCTCTGATACTATTTGGATATTTGTCCCTGCCCATATCTCATGTTGAATTGTAATCCCCTGTGCTGGAGGTAGGGCCTGGTGGGAGATGACTGGATCACAGGGTGGATCCCTCGTGGCTTGGTGCTGTCTCCGTTATAGAGGTCTTGTGAGATCTGATCATTTAAAAGTGTGTGGCACCACGCCCCCACCTCTCTCTCTTTTGCTCCAGCTTCTGCCACATGACATGCCTGCTCCCACTACACCTTCTGCCGTGATTAGAAGCCTGCTGAGGCCTCCCCAGAAGCAGAAGCCACTATGCTTCCTGTACAGCCTACAGAACCAGGAGCCAATGAAACCTCTTTACTTTCAAATTATCTAGCCTCAGGCATTTCTTTATACCAATGCAAGAACTATATGACCTCCACTCCAGAGAAAATTTTAAAAGTTACAAGGCACTTAAACTTTAAAATTGGCTTTCCACATTAGATTCCACATTATATTGATCATTGATCAGGCTTCTACTATAATTCTTTGGCAGATTAATTGAAGGCAGACAGTTACCGGAAACTGGAATACATTCTCTCTCACAATTGGCAATCACTCTCCCAAATACGTGCTGTGGTCCGAGGTTCTTAAATCTCAACCTCAGCCCTCAGCAGGCGGCACTCTGGAGCACCTCCACCTATTTAAGGCACGAGACAGGCACAAAACCAAAAACATCCCATTCCCACTTGTCTCAAAGCCAAAGGGAACACAACATTTGGAGTTTAAAGTCTGTTCTTACCCATAATGTAGGCAGGTACTCAGAGGAAGTGATCACATTTCCACTTAAATCAAACTGATTAATCTGCCGGAAAACTATGATGTTTACATCATCGATGTCATTATTCCCAACCTAGAGAGAGAAACAGGGAATGCCAGGAATGAGAAAGCTGGAGGAGGAACTTCTATGCCAGTCGTCCGACGGCCTGAGAGCTGCTTCAAGGCAAACTTGACTTCTTACATTAAGGAAGCCAAGTTTGTCATTGAGTACCCTACGTCCAAGGTCACAAACTGACACAAGACGGCTATCCCTAGCCCACAGACACATTTCATTTCGAGAGCACAGTATTTTTTTTTCTAAGTTTTAATTGCTTGCCAACATGTTAAAAATTAAGAAATTTCATATATGAAGCCAGATTTTCCAGCTTCTCTTAAAAAAAGGAGAAGGATGTCCTTGCCTGGTGGAGCGGGGCAGAGTCACAGCACCCCCTCTGCATGGGGTCTGTACATGGGGCTTGCGAGACCCCAGAGGGCCAGCCCCCTTCCCTTTCCTACCTGCCCGCCACAGTCCATGTTATGCTAGTGATCCTGGCCTAAGTTACTACACCGAGAACATGCAAAGCATTTTGGTGTGAGATGCAGTCATTCCAGCCATTTAAAATGCCAACACCGTAAAGACGTCAAGGAAATCCACTTCCAGCCCGGTGCAATGGCTCATGCCTATAATCCCAGCACTTTGGGAGGCACAAGTGGGCAGATCACCTGAGGTCAGGAGTTCAAGATCAGCCTGGCCAACATGATGAAACCCCATCACTACTAAAAATACAAAAATCAGCCAGGGGTGATGGATTGCGCCTATGGTCCCAGCTACAGGCTGAGGCAGGAGAATTACTTGAACCCACCAAGGCAGAGGTTGCAGTGAGCCGAAATCACGGCACTGCATTCCATCCTGGGTGACAGAATGAGACTCCATTTCAAAAAAAAGAAAATCCACTTCCTAGGTCAAAAGTTCTAATTGGCCCAATATCCTCCCTCCAAACTCCTCACAATCTTCATGCATAATGAAGCCACCTAAATAAAGCCACTAAGACAGGCAGCCCCTCTTGCCCCACCTAAGCCCTCTAGTCTTCCCAATGAGAGTTATTCAGTGACAGAAAAGCCTTACTTCAAATGATTCCCAGGCCACATCCTGTCACTCGAAGGACGTCCTCTTTAGGGATTAATTTAGCTAGGTCATAATCCTGAATAGCAAAAAACTCTGCCCACCAAATGGGAGCAGGAAAAAGGTCATCTGAACCTAAGAAAACTGGGTGGCCCTGCCACCTATTAAGCCCATGTTCTTTCTATTATTGTCCCTTGATTTGAAATGCTGCTTATGACTTAAAATCCTTAACTTGTGGAATAACGATCAGAGCTTACAGGATGAGTCGGGGGGGAGGATACAACAGTTCCAATTTCCTTTGTGGATGCGTGACAGCAACGCTGTTCATTAAAAACCCACATAAGATGTTGCTTGTGAAGATGACACTATTCTAAGAGGACCCTTCATTAGGATTAAAGTTGCCCCTGCCACAGATGAAAAGCAGACAGCCAGAGGAGACGGGAGGACTTCTGATCAGGGAGGCACCCACACCCCGGTGCAGCGGCAGCACTTACTGCCTTACCTCAATCACCCGATGGTGGGGGAGCGCCCGCTCAATGTGGTCGTTGCCTTCTGCCTTGAGCTGAATGTGGTACACACATCCCGGCTGCAAATAAACTCAGGAGTCAATTCTCTAAAAAGGGGGCTTGTCATATCATGCCTGGTCCAAGCCTGGTTTGGCTGCACGAGGTCACTAAGACCAGGGGCATTTCTGTCCCCTCATTTCCCAATCTGTGGCCTGTTAACCTTCTCAAGAGTCTAGAGTTCCTTTAAGAACACCCCTAGTGTGGAAACACCTGAAATTTTGGGACTCCTTCAATCCCAACTTAGTTTCATTTTCTTCTACCCCAAATAAATCAAATTTGGTTTCTTATTTCAAAATTCCAAGCATACTATGCGCTCTTACTCTTCTAAGATTTTTCTCCTCTCCATCCGCCCCTCCCCTCTACCCGTATATACACATTGATGGATATCTGGAATGTCCATCTTAGGCATTCCCAAATACTTGTGTTGGGTATTATTTCTGGGAAGTGGAAATTTCTGACTTCTCTTTTTAAAATTTCAATGATCTGGCAACCCTGGGTCTGTCTTCCCCCATGGCTACAATAAGCTGGAGCCAAGTGACAGGCTGTCCCTTTCCACAGGCCGTGCCCACTCCACAGCCCTCACCACTCCCTATTATTCGCCCAGCCTCCTCCCCTGTTCACACTGCTCTTCTGGCTCCATAGGCATTTGGCTTGAGAGCCCTGGCATAAGCCATGGCTACACACTGCTAGGGAGAAGTCCCACCAAACCCATGGTTTTCAAACTCCACCGCGCCACAGATACTTGATCTGACCTGTTGGCTAGAAAAAGGGCAAACGGTACCAATTAAGCTAAGAATTGGGAGGGCTCCAGGGCCCCACTCCCAGCCCTCTCGCCCACCCCACTCCTGGCAGTCTTGGGGTCCCAAGACACTTCTGGACACAGGGTGAAGAAAACATCCCTTAAGAAAACACGTTCCAAGTCTCACCAGCAATCCACGTAATCTGAACTTGCCCTCTTCGTCTGTCACAGTGTCTTCTCCATAAATGCTGCAGTCGTTCTGGCCCACCGCTTCCACGGCAACCCCTTGTTCCGGCTCTCCGTTTAAGGAGGACACTGTGCCATAGCAACTAGTATGGCAAGAAAAGGCACAAACGAGATATTCTCATGGTGATCTGAAGGACCCAAGTGTTTCCCATTTACCAACAATTACAGGGCAAAATAGCTCAGTGGAGAACTGTGCCCCAACGACCCAGGCAGCTTGGTGTGGCCAGCCCACTTCCAAACCACACCTTCCTGCCAGAGGGATAAGCTGCCATCAATTTCTCTTCTCATACACTTTGAGGGATGCTCTGGAGAACTGTAATTTAAGAAAGCTAAGGCCTTATTTTATTCTTTCCAGGCTTTATTTGAAATAATGGAGCTTTCAATAACACGGAAATAACTCACTTCCTCTTTCACTCCACATATTCAGTAGAAAATGGTCCATTTTTCTAAACCCAATCTTTCCAATTATTCTTCATCTAAAGTGATTCTGTATAAGTGTACAAAAAACACATGTGTGTGTGTGTGTCTGTGTGTATACAGGTATATATGTATGTATCTATCTATCTATAGATGTGTATCTTTTTTATTTTTTATTTTTATTTTTTTGTAGAGATGGCCATGTTGCCTAGGCTGGTCTTGAACTTCCGGACTCAAGCGGACCTCCCACTTCAGCCTCCAAAAGTGTTGGGATTATAGGTGTGAGCCACTGTGCCTTGCCAGACACTAATGTGTATCTATCTATCTATAGCTGGAAGCATTCAGAAAAACTATAAGTACTGGTTGTCTCCCAGAAGAGGAACTTGGGTGACTGGGAGATGGGACAGAAGGGAAATTTTACACTATACTCTTTTCAGCATTTTGAAGTTTTATTCAACTGGGCACATTTTCTCCTTTTAATAATTTAATTCAGGTTTGAAGCTCTTTTAAAAAATAAAAGTGGCCAAGCACGGTGGCTCACACCTGTAATCCCAATACTTTGGGAGACCGAGGCGGGCAGATCTCTGAGGTCAGGAGTTCGAGACCAGCCTGGCCAACAAAGTGAAACCTTATCTCTATTAAAAATACAAATTTAACCAGGCATGGTGGTGGTCCCAGCTACTTGGGAGGCCAAGACAAGAGAATTGCTGGAACCCAGGAGGCAGAGGTTGTCGTGAGCCAAGAATGCACCATTGTACTCCAGCCTGGGCAAGAAGAGTGAAACTCTGTCTCAAAATATAAAAAATAAGGCCCGGCACGGTGGCTCAAGCCTGTAATACCAGCATTTTGGGAGGCCGAGACGGGCGGATCACGAGGTCAGGAGATCGAGACCATCCTGGCTAACACGGTGAAACCCCGTCTCTACTGAAAATACAAAAAAAAAAACTAGCCGGGCGCGGTGGCGGGTGCCTGTAGTCCCAGCTACTCGGGAGGCTGAGGCAGGAGAATGGCATGAACCCGGGAGGCGGAGCTTGCAGTGAGCTGAGATCCGGCCACTGCACTCCAGCCTGGGCGACAGAGCGAGACTCCGTCTCAAAAAAATAAAATAAAATAAATAAATAAATAAATAAATAATAAATAAAAGCTTTTAGCAACTCAACAGACTCTCTAAAGCTAATTCCAAAATAGGAAATTTGAGACTGGGAGAGAAGGGCAGCAGTCAAAATTCCTTTGCCCACGTATCTCATCTCCCTTGCCTCCCAGGTAAAATCAACGTGAAGCCTGGGATGCGTTTCCAGGCAACAGAAGCCTGAATGTGATTCGCCAGCCCAGCCCTGAAAGACAGCAGGGTGGCCGGGGCACTTACCTGTAAGCGGTTCGGTACCCCGTGATGGTGATCTTCAGGTTCTGGCCTTCCTGCACCTCGATCATCTGTGAGGATGGCTCAAACCGGAACTCCTTCATCATGGGTTTGAAGTAATACTGGCCAGGGCTCTGCCAAGATAATCACACTGAACCTCAGCAGCCACATCTAGGCATGGTTTAAAAGTGAGGGGTGAAGGTCATGGTGGACCAGAATTACACCAGAGGAGTGCCATGGCTTCCCAGGCAGCCAGAAATGGTAACCCTCTCTCTACAATCACCACTCACAGTCAGGTAACGGCAATCACAACTCTAACAATGGCAGCTGCCGGTATCACCTGCCTGCAATGACTCTGCGAGGTAGAAGTCATATTTTTTTTTTTTTTTTTTTTTTTTTTGAGACAGGGCCTGACTCTGTTCCCTAGGATGGAGTGCACGATCAAAGCACACCATAGCCTCTGGGCTCAAGAAAATCTCCCACCTCAGCCTCCTGAGTACCTGGGACCACAGGCATGTACTGCCATGTCCAGCTAATTTTTTTTATTTTTTGTAGAGACGGGGTCTTCCTATGTTGCTGGTCTCAAACTCCCAAGCTCAAGCGATCCTCCTGCCTCCCCCTCACCAAGCGGTGGGATTACAGGTGTGGGCCACCATGCCTGGCCTGTATTTGAATTTAATGAATAAAGAAACTGAGGCTCAGAGAGGCAAAGTAACTTGCCTGATAGGACACAGCAAGTAAGGAGCAGTCTGCATCACTGCAAAGTGGTGTCTTCAGATGCCCCCGCTGCCCGGTCTGCAACAGCCCCACCACAGCCACTTTGTTACCACGACTGACGAGATGACCAACTAACACACACTTCCTGAATCCCAGCAGTCAGGGCCTCCGACTGCATCTCCAAAGAAAAACTGCTGCTCTCTTTCCACTAGGTGGAATGTGCTTTTCAGAAGAAACGCAAGCTAACCACCAAACAAGACTCAGCATCATAAACATGATTCCGTAGCAAAACAAGAAGCTGCCAGAGAGAGGAGCCGTTGTGGCCAGGGAAATTAATTACACTGTCTTAGTGACAAGCGGGTGATCAGAAAACAAGAGGCGCGTGGGGAAGAGAACATGAATCAGCAGCATTAAGTGTGAGTAAGAGCAATACTCTAATGATTGTGGGCCCCCAAGAAACTGAAACCACTCCACATTGGTTTTCTTTTCTCACGTTGTCAAGCAACATGTAAGTCTTGCATGCTGCATCGTGGCTCTCTCTCGGGGAAGACAGGCAGGCGGTAAATTGCAGAAACACGTTACCAGGTTTGAGAACGTCAGAATGCCGTTGTCCTGGGTCAAGAGGTTGGAACGAAAGACGCCACCGCTCAGGGATAAGAGGACTCCCGGGAGGGGCTGGTCATCCTCAGCTTTTATCTGGGGATGAGAAGGTCAGACCAGAGCAAGGTTAAACTCCTACTAACCATGAAGATAACAATTCCACAAGTCAAGAGGTCATTCTTTTAAGGTATTTTTTCTTTTATTGTTACTCAAAGGAAGACAGGGGACCTAATCCTCCTCCCCACAGGTAACTAACGTTATAAGTTTTATAAGTTTGGTGTGTAGCCTTCTAGAACTTTTTTTTCTTTTTTTTTTTTGAGACAGGGTCTTGCTCTGTCACCCAGGCCAGAGAGCAGTGGCACAATATGGGCTCACTACAACCTTCACCTCCCAAGCTCAAGCAATCCTCCAGCTTTAACCTCCTGAGGAGATGGACTATAGGCACACACCACCGTGTCCAGCTAAATTTCTGCATTTTTTTATAGAGACAGGTCTTGCCATGTTGCCCAGGCTGATCTCAATCTACTGGGCTCAAGCAATCCACCTGCCTAGGTCTCCCAAAGTGCTGGGATTACAGGCATGAGCCACCATGCCCAGCCCAGAACTCCGTCTATGCCCACATAAATTTTATAAACATTATGTAGTACCGTTCACAGACTGGCAAGTTCATTGAGTGGGTGGAGGAGGTGAAATAAAAATGGCATGTTACGTGTACAGTTCTGCAACTTGCTCTCTTCCTCAACAATTTATCCTGGTTCTCTTCTGCCAGCCAATAGAAATCTGCCTATTTCTTAACTACCGCGTAGCATTCTAAGACAGGGGTTGACAAACCACAGCACCTATTTTTTTGGTACACAAGAGACAATCGGAATATCCCCAAATATATATCTTTATGCACTTAGGTTTCTTTTTTTTTCCCTGAACAATCAATTCCTAAAAGCAGAATTGCTGGATACATGCACTTTAAATTCAGAAAGATACTATCAAATCGCATTCCAAAGTGGCTATAACCACTTACCGTCCCATAAATTATTTATGCTTGGGAAAACCCATGCTTACCAAAAAACAGAGATTGTCTTAATTACGGCAAATCTAATCCCCCCAAAACAGTGTTTCGACTGTAATTTCCTTAGCACATTTCATCAGTAACTACGGAGGCTTCGTGTTTCTGTATTTATTAGTCACCTGCGTTACTTCCATGAATTTCCTTTTCATAATCTTTGTTCATTTTTTTTCTAGCGGGTTGTCTTTTTCCTACCGATTCTAAGAGCTCCTTGTAAAATGGGGATATTATTTATGATACAAACATTTCTTCCGAGTTTGAGTATCTTTCAGTTTGGTTCCAAATGTATTCAGCAATATAGAATTTTAAATTTTTATGCGATGTAATCTGTCCCTCTTTTCCTTTGGCCTACGGTTTATAAATATTCATTCTCAACAATCTCCAGACCCACTCTGTACAATCGCAGCACTCTTCTTCCCAGGAAGGACCGGTGGAAGGCAGCTAGGCGGCAAACGCCTCAGTAAGAACATTCTGTGTCCTTCAATATGGAGCAGTTATGGATAAGAGCTTCAACTACTTCCCAGAAGGTACACTAGCATGCTGAAGTCAACAGCTCTCCAAATTATGCTGCGTGAAAGAAGCCAGGCCAAAAAAACAAAACAAAAACAAAAACAGTATATCCCATATGATTCCATTTATATATAGGTTGGTGCAAAAGTGACTGCGGTTTCTGCCATTACTCTCGATGGCAAAAACTGCAATCACTTTTGCACCAACCTATAAAAACTCGAAAATGCAAACTAACCAATGGTCATGAAAAGCAGATCTTCAGCTCAGTGGAAGGGTGGGAGGGAGGGATTACCAAGGGGCAAAAGGAAACCTTGAAGGTCACGGATGTGCTCACTATTTTGACTGTGGAGGTGTTTTCGTGGGTGTTTTCATAGGTTAAGACTACCACACTGTACTCTTTTTGTGCAGTTTATTATATGTTAATTATACCTCAATATAACTATCTTTTGAAAATACAGTGTTAGTTACCTCAAAGCTTACACCTGCCAGGGCATAGGCCTTGAAGTCTCCAACAGTTCCTTCCACCGCAGTCAGAACATAGCCCTCCTTCTGTGAGGTCACCGTGTACTCCAGGTCACTGTGAAGGGGGCCAACACTGAAGAAGAGAAAGCAGAATGCTAAACGGCTTTGTTCACACCCTACAGGAAGCCTTACCAAGCCCAAGGAAATGTGGGTCCCAGTTTCTTCAGAGGACTCCCACACTGATCCCAGGCAAATGTGTCTCTATCCCAGGCTCACCTGTAGGCACCTTTGTCATCAGTAAAGACTGTGATCAGGGGCGAACTCGCCCCCTTTTCACTGATGACAATCTCAACTCCTTCCAACTCGGGGTGGATCTGGCCTTCTAAAAACAGGCCTGCCTTCCCATGGATCTCGATCAGCTTCCCTGGGCAGCTTTCTAAGAGGGGAAGAAATAAACACAAGGATGGGGCTTGGTTGCAGACAGACAGGAGCCTGTTCGTTGGGGTCTTCCCATGACAGAAGCAGCTAAAGCAGATATTAGAAGCTAGTTCCAAATGCGGTTATTTAATACCCCAGGGAGCTCAATAATTGGATACAGCCCAAGCCTCTTTTTATCCCTGAAAGGCCTTTCTCAGTGCAAAGGACTTCAGCAAGAGAATCAAAAAATGTTGAAGGCCGGGTTTTTACTACTACTCTTGCTAGGTTCACAGGAGGCCGCAGATCAGGAGGGATCCCTTTACAGCAGACAGGAGGCCGTACTACTCAACCTCCAGAGGACCCACTGAGAAAGACTGCCCCAAAGAGCCTGCCTGCTAGAAGTCACACTCTTCAACACACTCCACTTCCAAACACGAACCACGTAACACCCACAACTTAATGAAGCCATAGTGCTAGAAAAAAAGATAAGTAGCAAAAGACAAATACTCCACAAGTGATCACTTCAGTCATCCATTCCCCAAAAAAAGACCCTCCTATCATGCTCTGCCAAAGATCATCAAAGATCATCAATGGAGGCTTTGCGCTTCATCTACCTTCTGGTGTCGACCTGATAATGTCAAAGAAAACCAAGTCCTTTTCCAAAAACATCAACTCAATTCTAACAGCAAAAGTTACTTTTATTTGTCTAAATCATCCATCCATTCATCCATCCATCCATCCTTCCATCCAACAGTAACATCTGTGTGCCAGAGAGGATGTAAGGTGGCTTACAAAGATGGCTTCACTATAACATCACAAATCTACTTGTAAATGTAGGCAAGGGAACAATTGCAAAGGTGTGTGTGACATTCGCTCACTGAGTTGACATTTACCTCCACTGACGATGGCTTCCATCGAAGGCGGATAAAAGAGCAGCTCTTTAGATGATGGTGTAACGGTGATTTTCTCTCCAGACCTAAAATAATTAATACACTTCAGTTTGGCAGGTCCTGTCCCCCCAGAACAGAGGACACTGTAGGGAAATGCACAAGATGGCTTACCGTGCCCAGTAAGAGAAATCATACAAGAAGGGGCCTTGTAACTCATCTACCATCTCCTGCACGGGAGGCTTGGTCATTCTTTCTTCGCCTTCCTCTTTGCCGTTCTTCTCCCTCTCCTGCCTGCGGGCCTCGATCTCAGCCAGTTGCTGCTCCCTCCGCAGCTCCTGCACAGACTTCAGAGGGCCTAAGACCAAGGCGGGTTCACTGTCGATGGATGACCTGGAAGAAAGAAATGGTGGCTCCTAGGACATAATTGCGTATCCCTGTCGTCAGTGGGAATTTGACCTTTCTACAAGTACGGACTTGCAACTTAAAAATTAGACAGCTTATCATGACACCACAGTGGCCGAGTCTTCAGTTTTAAATAAACTAGTAGTTTCACAAAAAATAACAACTGAGCTTCGCAGTGATGGTGGCAGTATCTGGTAGATCTGGGCTGGAATGAAATACCATTGATTTTATGGCAACTGAATATAAACTTGTCAGTTTCCATGTAGGACATGGAGTTTTCTCCACACCACCATCTTCTGTTCCTTCAGTCTATCTGCACTGAGAACTGCTCTGATAGAGAACTAAGCACCAGGGATACAGCATCGACAAAACAGACCATACTTCCTACCTCTGTGGAATCCACGTTTCAGTGGGAAGGGGCAGAAAGTAAACAGATAAAACAGTACCTGAGGAAAAGTGCAATAAAGAAAAATAAAGCAGTGTGCGAAGACAGAGAGCCCGGAGCACTGTTTTACATTAAAGAATAGTCAAGACCTTTCTGATAAGGTGACACGGAGCAAAGGTCTGAAGGAAGGGAGAGAACGCGCCATGCAGCTCTCTGGGTAAACAGTAGCTCGGGCAAAGCGATGCCAAGTGCAAAGTCCTTGGAGAGAAAGCTCACTCAGATATTCGAGCAATGGCAAGACCAGCCCAGCCTGGGGCACAGGGGCCCACGGAAAAGTCATATCCATCGGAGAGGTCCAAGGGGCAGCAGGTGTCAGACTGAGGCTTCACAGGCTTGGTGCCAACCCGGAGCCACTACAGTTTTCAGTCGAGGAATGGTATGATCTCTGCCATAAAAGAAATTGCTCGCTGCTTCACAGGAAACACACAAAGCAATGGCGGAAACAGGAAAGCCAGCTGGGAAGCTGATGCAGTGATCCCAGAGCGGGTCAGACCAGGGCTGAGGGCCACGTGGTAAGAAGGGAAAGCCAGCTGGGAAGCTGCTGTAGTGATCCCAGAGGGGGTCGGATCAGGGCTGAGGGCCACGTGGTAAGAAGGGAAGGCCAGCTGGGAAGCTGTTGCAGTGATCCCGGAGAGGGTCAGACCAGGGCTGAGGGCCATGTGGTAAGAAGGAAAGGCCAGCTGGGAAGCTGCTGCAGTGACCCCAGAGTGGGGGTCAGACCAAGGCTGAGGGTCACATGGTAAGAAGGGACTAGATGACGGGTGTATTTTGACTGTAAAGCCAAGACTTTGTTGAGGAATTGGCTGGGCCTAGAGTACAAGGGAAAGAAGAATCAAGAAACAAAGAGAAAGCGAGAGCTGCCATCTCTGAATCAGAAAAGACCACAGAGGGGCTCTGTGGAGGGCAATTCTCAGCAGTCAGGTTTTGGGTCTGCGAAATACAAGATCCCCGGGGGGATCCGAGTATCTGTCTAGCTGGAAGATGCATTCCATACAACCTCCGGCACAAGGAAGCAACACAAACACCCTTGTCAAGTTACAAAAATGAATGTAATCAAGCTGCAAGGAGGTAATATGGAGTTACTTCTGGTAAGAAGGTAGATTGCTAGTCCTATCAGTAATTCATACTTTCCAAGCAGGAAGACAGTAAACGACAGGAAAAGACAGCAACAGGCGCCTTCTGGGCACACAACAGACCCTCAGCAAACCCACCCCCAGCTAAAAACCTGGCTCCCCATCACCCGGAACCAGGGCTAGCCCTGACATTTCTCCCGCCCTGACCCAGCGGTCACTTTAGCGCCATGTCTCATCAACTCAGTCTGTCAACTACTCTCTGACCAGTCCGTCGCTCTCCACCTCTGCAGCCACCAGTCTGGGGCCCCCATCACCTCTCCCTGCCTCCACCATCTCCCACTCTCAGGCCTCTTCTGTCTGTTCTCCACTCAGCCGATAGGGGGACCTTTCAGGAAGAAAAATCATTCCTCTACGTAAAACACGTCAATTGCATCATGGGACAAAGACTAAGGACCTTAATACGTCCTCGGCCCCAGCAGCCTACCTGTCCTGCATGCCCCCAAGGTCAAGCTCAAAGCACTCAGCATAGCTGTCATTTTACAGTTCTGGATGTGAGTCTCTGACCACTGTTCCCCGAGGAGACCGTCAATCCCATGAGTGTAGGGGTTGTGGCCTCATAAGCCCAGTGCCTAAACACCGAAGACTCTCAAGTTATTCAGTCATCATGTGCTCTGCAGGGATGATGGATGAATAAACAGATGGTGGACAGAAACATGGAAACATAGCTGGAAAGGCGACTTCAACCACGGGCAGCGGGGGAGACAGTGACTCCAATTCCCATTCTACTTGACAGAGAGGGTCATGTTGCCAAAACTCTTTCATTTCTCAAGAAAATTGGGGTGTCACAGGTACCTCACCACACTGCAAAAAATTCCCTGGAAGGCGACATTCACATGAACGTGACCCTCGGTGAGGGACTTGCCTTTCAAATACTTCCTCTCTCATGACCCTTCTTATACCAGGTGCCATCTCTATTTCCCAAGCCTTCAAGCAAAAGTCTAAAGAAAAATAGGCAATTTTTTTTTGAATTTGCTAAAACACTTGAAATACAATGCACAAACCGCAGATTTTTTTTTCCTTAGCAAAGACGAGAAGTACAAAAAGTTCAAAGAGAAACTGAAGACAATGAAACAGGCTGTCGCAACGCACTTCCTCACCCACTGGTAATTTCTGAATCAGAAAAGAAAGAACCAAGCATGCTGGGAATTGACAGCAATGTCCTATAAGAGAGGGAAGGCCATTTGTATATATGTCTAGAGATAAGAAATCAAAACTAATTTCCAGAGAGTCTATTAGAGACTCCTTAGGCCTCATCCACACCCTCCCCTGCCACTCTCAGCCCACCGCAGAATGCTCGTCTTACTTGATAGTCACAGTGACATCCATCATTTTGTCGGTGGTGATAGTTCCAAGGACATGGTGGCGAATGGCTGTCAATGTCAAGATACTAGGTGAAGACCTACAAATCAAAGGAGAGGAAACACTAGAACCCGCTCATTCTCGGAAGATCATCAGCAATACCCTTTTTGGGCATCCTTCCTCACCCTAAATATACAACAGAAAATTGCTCTTAGACTGGGGTAAAATAACTCTGGAGATCCAGAGAAGTATTTTAAAGAGTAAACTAATTCTCCACTCCAAAATTTTACACTTCCAATTCCCAGTGAAACCCACACACGTCTGTAAAAATATAAAAATGGTAGACTTGAGTTTGACAGATGCTCATCAGTGAGGGCTGGGAGATTTGACAATGCTTCTATTTAAGCCACTTCAAAAACACAGTCCTCTATCCTGGGGTTACAGAATTCTTGGGAAACGGATCCTATCCCTGGTTCCTCAGTAACCAATCCAAGTGTCTTAAAATTCTTATCTAGAAATTCTGTTGAAGGCCTAACCTTGCCTCTTTCAGAAAAAAATTAAAAACTCTTTCTGTTCTCTGAAGTAAATGAAGACTCCTCCATGGAATGTACACAAACACCAGAAAGCATTCAATTTCCAGGCTTACGTGTCATAGGTGTAGAACGCTTGCTCAAACCGGTGGCAGGAGCGAGGGGTCACTTTGTACACACCTACAGACAGGAAATCCAAAGTAATTTTCAGAGAACGCATCTATTACACTGAGCAATTCCGACATCTGAAATCGAGTGGCAGCTCTTTGCATGTGAAAACTCAAACGTATCACAGATCTGCAATAATGGGATCAGAAACACTGGGCAGGCATCGTTTTCACTGCCTATGAAGGCTTCTTACCAATGACCCAATCCATGCAAAGGCCCAATCACAGGCACACGGTTTTCATTTTCCACGATGTAACAACTCACAGTAGTTAAATCTGCACAGACCAAGGGAACGGACCCATGCACCAGAAGGAACAGAAAGTACATTTCTACTGCAAATTGGACTGAGGATAATTTTCTACCTAAAAGATTCCATTAAGGATCCAAGAGATAACCACAGCCTCAATTTCTTCCTATAGCTATTCCTAAAAAAGGAGGTAGGAGTAAGGGAAGCCCCAGAAAAGTATGAGTCTATGTGGGAGGACATTCCGAGCGGGGTACATTTTATCACTTGCCAGAGGAACACAGTCAATTTCAGGAAGATACAAGGAATAACAACGTATTTCCCCCAAATCATTATTAACCAATATTTTGGCCACACTTCCTACAAAAACCTGAAATTAGCTAAAACCACCCTGCTGTTTTCATTGCACTCAACAAGCCCCAGAGTAGTTACCATTAAAAAAAAAAAAAATCAGGTTTCTGTGTTCCTTTTGTTTGGTCTTTCATTGAACAAATATCAACAGAGCACCTCTATCCTGGCCAGGTATGGTGCTAGGTACGGGTACACAGTGGGATATGACAGAGCAGTGGTCCCTGTCTTCATGGAGTTTACCATCCACAGAGAGAGGGGGGCATTTGACAGTCACAAACATATCAATTGTGGCACATGCAAGAAGGAGGCAGAAGTGAGTGCTGACAGCAAGAGCATAGGAGGCAGGCCTAAGTGGTCCTGGAGGCCATTCTCCCCCAGGGAAGCAACTCTGAACTGATGGGTAAGAAGGCCCCAGACAAGACAGGCAGGAGGACACGTCCACAGAGAACAGGATCTGCCTCACAGGCTGGCCCACTGTTTCCTCGACAGGCATCCTTCCTGCCTTGAGAACAAACCCTGGTTATGTGGAGGGTGGCAACATGCTCAGCCTTGGGCAGCACATCCAACTGTCCCAGCCTCCCTTGCAGCTAGAAGTAACCATGTGATATGGTTCTGGCCAGTAATACAGACAAGTAGCTTACTGGAGGAGGGGGCACAAGGAAATCTTTGCCTGCCCCCTCCTTGATTTCCTCCTTTAAACATAAGCTTTCTAATCCTAGCTGTCGTGAAAATGAAAGGCAGAAAATACAAGGGAAAGGCCTAAAGAATCACAAAGACACCACAACTCTAACATCTACCAGCTGCTGAACCCATGCTGGCAGCTACACACTGCCACATTTCTTTATTGAGCCAAATAAACTACCACTTGCTGATGGCACTCCTGTATGAATTTTGTTACATGTAGCCAAAGGCAGCTGAACTGACACCCGGAAGGCCAGAGTGACTGGAGTAGAGAGAGTGGCAGACAGGGCTGGGTTACACAGGAGCTAAGGTCAGGTTAAGGACTTTGTATTTTATCTTGGGAACCAAAAGAAGGAGCCACTTAATTATTCATTAGGAAAACGCAAAACAAAACTGAGAGGTGACAGTGTGCTAGCACCCCTCACTCTCAGCGCCTCCTCAGCCTCAGCGTCCACTCTGGCGGCACTTAAGCAGCCCTTCAGCCAGCCACAGCACCGTGGGAGCCCCTCTCTGGGCTGGCTGAGGCAGAATCCGCCTTCCTCCACTTGCGGGGAGGTGTGGAGGGAGAGGTGCGGGTGGGAACTGGGGCTGCGCACCGCGCTCCCAGGCCAGTGTGAGTTCCGGCAGCCATGGGCATGAGCACTGGCTCTGCGGGCCCCGCACACGGAGCAGCCAGCCGGTGCCACAGGCCCAGGGCAGTGAGGGGCTTTCCGTAGCTGCTGGCCCGGGTGTGGCACTCAAATTCTTGCTGGGTTTAGCTGCCTCCCGGCGGGGCGGGGCAGGGCTCAAGACCTGCAGCCCACCATGTCTGAGCTCCTACCCCTGGAGGGGGCTCCCGCGCGGCCTGAGCCTCCCCAAGGAGCGCCGCCCACTGCTCCGTGGCGCCTGATCCCATGGACAGCCCAAGGGCTGAGGAGTGCAAGTACGGCTGGGGACTGGCGGGCAGCTCCACCTGCAGCCCAGGTACAAGATCCACTGGGTGAAACTAGCTGGGCTCCTGAACGGGATGGGGACTTGGAGAACTTTTAGATCTAGTCGGAGGATTGTATGTGCACCAATCAGCACTCTGTATCTAGCTCAGGGTTTGTAAATGCACCAATCAGCACTCTGTGTCTAGCTCAGGGTTTGTGAATATACCAATTGGTACTCTGTATCTAGCTAACCTAGTGGAGACTTGGAGGACTAGCACTCTGTGACTCTGTGTCTAGCTCAAGGATTGGAAATACACCAATCAGCACTCTGTGTCTAGCTTAAGGTTTGTAAATACACAATGAGACACGACTTCACATTCTAGCTTAAGGTTTGTAAATACACAATGAGACATGACTTCACATCCACCAGGATGGCTATAACAAAATAGGTGAAGGAGGTGAAGAAACAGGAACCCTGATGCATTGCTGGTGTGAATATCAAATGACACAGCCTCTGTGGAAAACAATTTGACAGTTTCTTAAAAGATTAAACATAAATTTATCACACAATGCAGCAATTCCATTCCTAGGTATCGAAACAAGAAAAATGAAAACATATGGACACAAAGACTTGTACAAGAATGTCCATAACATTAGTCATAACAGCTCCAACCTGGAAACTACTCAAATATCCACCAACTGGTAAATGGATACACAAAATGTGATATAACCACACACCGGAATACTATGCAGCAATGTAACGGAACAAACTACTGATATGTGTGCTATGATACAGATAAACTTCAAAAACATGTTAAATAAAAGCAGCCAGACAAAATACCAGCATCGTATGATAAACGTCCAAAAAAAGCCAATCCATGGGGACAGAAAATAGATCAGTGGCTGGCCATGGCTGAAAAACAGGGATTAACTGTCAACAGGCACAGAGGATCTTACGCTGTGGGTGACGAACAGGTCTAAAACTGGATTCTGGCCATAGTTGTGCAACTTGGTAAATTTACTACAAATCATTTTATTGTACATCTTAAAAAGGTGAGTTTTATGATGTGCAAATTCTGTCTCCAAAAAAAGCTATTATAAAAGAGAGAGAGGGCTGGGTACAGTGGCTCACACCTGTAATCCCAGCACTTTGGGAGGCCGAGGTGGGTGGATCACTTGATGTCAGGAGTTTGAGACCAGCCTGGACAAGTGGTGAAACCCATCTCTACTAAAAATACAAAAATTAGCTGGACGTGGTGGCGGGCACCTGTAATCCCAGCTACTCGAGAGGCTGAGGCAGGAGAATCGCTTGAACCCAGGAGGCAGAGGCTGCAGTGAGCCGAGATCGAGCCACTGCACTCCAGCCTGGGTGACATAGTGAGACTCCATCTCAAAAAAAAAAGAAAAAGAAAAAAAAAAAAAGAACGAGAAAGAGACAGAAGCCACTGAAAGATTTTAAGCAAAGTGGGAAATGATGCAAATTTTAAAACAGCACTATAAAGAGAGGTCATTGGCCAATGGTATATGTTTGGAGGTGAAGGGCCCAGTGGTCTCTGCCCAACTCAAACCCAAGAGAGACAGAAACACAAGCGCAGGTTGAACACACTGAAATTGAAAGCTTGATGCAAACAGAACCAAGATAGAAAAAACTGCCTTCAAAACCATCCTCTGGTGCCTTTCCATTTTTCTAATTCATGGCACATCCATCCTTCCAACCTTACCAGGCTTGGACAGGCAGAATCGGTTGACTCCTTTGGAGAGGTTATAAATCCCCACATTCTCACGTCCATTTCCATCCTGATAAAATTCCTAAGGGAGCAAAGCCAATACAATGACTTATTGGGAGAGATGGAGACACCAAGATGATTAATAATATTTCTCTTTCCAAACCAGTCATCTGTTTTGCCCATTAATCATCAGAGCAGTTGGGGGCCACAGGAAAATTAAAAACCTCCCAAAACTTCCAACGAAAGTGTGCTATTTTTCATTCAATCAACTAATATTTATTGAGCGCCTGCTATGTGACAGACACAAGGCTGGGCCTTGGGAGGCACGACCATGGCTCCTGCTCTCACGGGGCTTATGTTCTAATACAAGAAGACAAAATCAATGCGTCAACAAATAAATTAGTGATCTCAGCTGGTCAGTAAAGAAGCTGTGAAAATAAACAAGAAAGCAAGAAAAGAACAATCCCTGCCTAGGGGTCTTTAGCATGCTGGTCTCAGGGCACATCTCTCCTGAACACGGGCTACAGCCTGTATGAGAAGGAAAAACCAATGACACGTGTTTCTGGAGAAGACACAGCATTCCAGGCAGAGAGGAGAGTGTGTGCAAAGGCCCCGAGGAGGAAGTGAGCTTGGTGTGGGACTGGAGAGGACCACTGTGGCTGGGGCCTGGCGAGTGACGGGAGAGTGGGAGGAGATAAAGAAAAGGTTAAGGAAGTGTCAAAAAAAAAAGAAAAAAAAAAAAAAGATCGCCGGGCACGGTGGCTCACGCCTGTAATCCCAGCACTTTGGGAGGCCGAGACGGGCGGATCACGAGGTCAGAAGATCGAGACCATCCTGGCTAACACAGTGAAACCCCGTCTCTACTAAAAAAAAAAAAAAAAAAAAAAAAAAAATACAAAAATTAGCCAGGTGCGGTGGCGGGCACCTGTAGTCCCAGCTATATGGGAGGCTGAGGCAGGAGAATGGCTTGAACCTGGGAGGCAGAGCTTGCAGTGAGTGGAGATTGTGCCACTGCACTCCAGCCTTGGCGACAGAGTGAGACTCCGTCTCAAAAAAAAAAAAAAAAGAAAAAAAAAAGGTCTTATTACAAGGGAGTTGGAAATTCACTCCACTGCTGGAAGGGAAATGTTTCCTAAATATCTAAAACTTATTATGAACCGAATATTTATCTCCTATACAAATCAGCCTGTCGAGTTTTTGTAATTAAGCAGTTAGGGGAGGAAGCTGGCACATGAAACACCAGTTTCAATTCTTCTAGTTTCTCTACAAACAAACTAAGAGCTGACAATGACATCTGCCACTGCTTGACATCAAAACATTATAGAAAATTCATGACGGGATCAACATAGGTGCTCCTGAAGCCCATGTCACACTGCCTTTCAGGCCACAGAGACAACAGTCAACAAGATACTAAGATCCTGTTTACAGCTCCATCCTCTGTGCTGGAATAAATATACCAGAGAAGGTGAGGCACAGTGGCTCACACCTGTAATCCCAGCACTCTGGGAGGCCAAGGCGGGTGGATCCCCTAAGGTCAAGAGTTCAAGACCAGCCTGGCCAACATGGTGAAACTCTGTCTCTACTAAAAATACAAAAAAAAAAAAATTAGCTGGGCATGGTGGCACGCACCTGTAGTCCCAGCTATTCGGGAGGCTGAGGCAGGAGAATCGCTTGAACCCAGGAGGCAGAGGTTTCAGTGAGCCGAGATCATGCCACTGCACTCAGCCTGGGCAACAGAGCGAGACTCCATCTCAAAAAAAAACACAAATATATATATCAGAGAAACTCACTTGGCAGCATCTTAATAAACAAGAGCAGTGTACACCAAGGACACTTTGATACCTAAGAGGGTCACTTAAGCCCTGCCATAACCCTGAGAAGTAGGTATTAAGATCTCAATTTTCGGTGAAAACTGAGGCTGAGACGAAGTAAATGAATTTACCCAAACCTATTATTACTAATAATATAAAGCCAGCATGCTCTGTACTATACCAAAGGCCACCCCGAATCACCAGTCACATTTAATGTGTGGCCAGGACAAGGAAGTCTCCTAAATACAGGGGTCCTTCCACTGAGAGATTATAAATGCTTCCTGCTTATGCCTTGCATAAGAGGTGGGCGAGTGGAGAAGCAGAAAAGGAAATCTGACTTGACTACGTTTACAATATTCCTGGCATGTTAGGCTTTCTTGATATCCACAAGGCGAGCGTTCTTCCAAATAAGAGACTCCGTAAGTCGTACATACCAGAGTGATGGCGTGAGACAAGGAACATCTCAGCATGTAGCCCGTCTGCCTGAACTCAACTGCAGACACGTCATCCTCCAGCACTTCCACCTCCAGGCTCTTGTTCTTCCAGCACCAATCCTCATGCATGATGCTTACTGCAAAAGCAAACACCAAAAACAGACACATGGGCATCGAGCACACCACCTCCCTGCACACCACCAGAAACGATGATCATGAATTAACTAATTTTAAAAAGCGGTGTGTATGTAGACATAAAGATAGAAATATACACATATATATATATTTATAACTAGCAGTACTTGGAATAAATTACTGCTAAAGAAAACCCGGAACCGAGTGTGGTGGCTCACATCTGTAATTCCAGTACTTTGGGAGGCCAAGGCAAGTGGATGGCTTGAGGCCAGGAGTTCAAGACCAGCCTGACCAACATAGCAAAACCCCATCTCTACTAAAAATACAAAAATTATCCAGGTATGGTGGTGCACACCTGTAATCCCAGCAACTCGGGAGGCTGAGGCAAGAGAATCTCCTGCACCCAGAAGGCGGAGAGGTTGCGGTAAGCCAAGGTCGCACCACTGCACTCCAGCCTGGGTGACAGAGCAAGGCTAAATTTCAAAAAGAAAAAGAAAAACTGGAACCAATGTCCATTACATCAAGAAAGAAATCCAATGTGGCCTGTAAGATCAGGCTACAATAAGGTATTCAGGGATCCACAAACTGTTTCTGTAACTCTTTTCTGCTTTGCAGGCCACATGCTTTGTCGGTCTCAACCACTTGACTTGGCCGCTGTTACACAGGAGCAGCCATAGAGAATCCATAAACAAACGGGCAAGGCTGTGTTCTAAGGAAACTACGCTTATAAAAATAGGCAGTTTTTGGAGTCTGCCAAGCCCTGCCATAACAGAAAATATTAATATAATTTCAGAAAAAGCAGTCTGTTTTATAAGCTATCCACTGCCAGCAGCTCCAAGCTGATTTCTGAAAAAGCGGAAATACAGGCAAGAAGTGGTTGAGAAGGGCAAGGAAAAGGGAAGTAACATTTGTGGACACCAGCTACTTAGCTGGCTCTCTGCACAACGGGCTTTATAAACTTAACTTTAGTCTTGTATTCTGCAGAAAGGTTCTATTATGTCTATTTTACAGATGGGAAAACTGAGTTTCGGGGAGGTCAAGTACTTTGCCATGGTCAGTACTCAGCACCAGTACTGGTGCTAAGTTAGTAGAACACATCAGTGGAGCCATTTCACACTTCCTTTTTCTGGCCTTTAGAAATAAAATGCTGTACATCGAGCACCCTCCCTTAACAGAAGCAGCCAGTGGGCTGTGCAGACAAGGTGGCGGTCAGCTCAGGGCCTGGACTCCTCCATGCTTGTCCAATGCTAAATAATGCAGTCAAGGTCATGAGGCAGAGAAGACTTAAACAAGGAAAGGTACATGGTTGTGATACAATTTGAGACCTGGGTTTTAGAAAGTTTACAAAGACGAGAAGTGTGGGAGGGCCACAGGATGTTGCATTCCAATTCTTACTTTTGTATTTTCCAGGGAGCACGTTGTCAAAGGTGAAAGTCATGGAGTTGACCTTGCCGGAGAGCTGGAGGCTCCGCTTCTCACCCTGGCGGCTCAGGGACTGCAGAGTCACCAGCAGGTCACCACAGGTGTCTGCAGGAAAAAAAAGGGAGGGCCCCATGTGACCCCTCACAAGCTTCATCACAGGTTCGAATCCTAACCCTGTGTAATAGCTTCTTGCTACTGCTGAGCTCCTAAGAGGCAGTGGCGGGAGGGCTTCTTTCAAACTAACACATGTCCACTTGACCCCAAGAAGCCTCCCTCGCATGCAGGTGATCAGCAGCAAACAACAAAGGCAAAAGGAAAAGTTTCCCAAATCCCACCCCTACCTGCTGACTTCTTTGAAACTATGTGTTCTTACTTTCCAGTGATATCTTACCCAAACAAGAGACTTTCCCAGAAACTGATGCCAAGAACTGTACAAAGGCCACATCCATCACAGGCCTGTCGGTCACAGTAAGAGGAAACATCTGTGGTTTCAGTGTCAGCCCTGCTCTGGTCTCTGCCTCAGGAACCATCACCTGCAGAAACGTGGATGGAATGTTAGAGGCTGCATTCAGCGGAATCTTCCCCCTGACCTACAGGGCACTAGAACATTCATCTGGGTCCACAGCTAAAGAGATTTTGAAGGCCAAAAGTTCATTTCCAGGCCGATTTTACAGTCACAACAAATCCATGAATAACTCATGTGAAGGAAACACAGTTCTACCCAGATGAGAAATTAGCCTCAACAGACCCACGTGTATGAACAAAAGTCTATCTGGCCTAATTCTCCACAGGCACACAAAGCTGACCTGCCTCACTTATATACTAGAAACCAAACTACATCCCAGTCCCTTTTCCCGGCTTCAGATCACTTGTAACGTAAGCTCTGAACCTGTCAACACTATGTGGATGACACTTTGGTAGAATTAAGTCATTTTCTTCTTCCTGTTGTTCTGTGTGCCTTTCATGGGCTAAGGAGAGGAACAGATGAAGGGAGCAGCGGCCAACTCTTTCATCCCTAGTAAAGATGACACGGCCCTTCCTTGGAAAAGTCCATCACGCTTCCGAAAGGGCTTCCAAAGGCTTGTCAATGTGGACATCTTCACAAGAAGCCAGCTACCATCTAATAAAGGCAGCTGTCAACCCACACACCATGCTGTTCTGTGGAAGCAGGGAGAATGCAATCTCCTACCCTGTTTCCCACAGAGGGAGGGGCCCCACTCTGCCCTAGAGGAGAGCAGAGTCTAACAGGGAACCTTCCTGGCCCTCTCCCTTTGTGCTACTTTCTCTTCCACAGGGAGGAAGGGCAGCTGCTGATTTGATGGGTAAGAGCCCAGAGAAACAGTCTCTCCCCAAGGGCAGGGCCACTGCACTGAAAGGCATGGTGGGCTGACCTCTGCTCTGTTCTGTCTCTTGCTTGCTTGGGCCAGCTGTGGCTTGGGCCTTTACCATGGTGATGAGACCATAGGCCAGAGCGTCTCCCCCTTCTCGGCCTGCTTGAATGGGTAAGTTGCATGGTCCCTGCCCAGCCATCTTGAAGTCAGGGCAAAGCAGGAAATGGGAAGCTCCATTTTGGCCTGGGGTCCCAGAAGCCACACACTATGGCCATTTTTGAGCTGCCATTAGTGGAGTTCATTTTTGGTCTTCTCTTGGACTCACTGATATTCTACAGCAGCCAGAAGCCTGAAGATAGAGGAGTGACTGGCAGCCTGATACTAATAAACACCAAGACTAGGAAAAAGAGAGACAGATGGCATTATTTTGTAGCTGGATGCCTATCTGGCTCTACTCTACTGGTGCAGGATTGTAAAGACTTAGACACAAGAAGTTGGAAACTGGAATGTTCCTTCTCTAACCCCATTCTAGCTAATAACCCTTTAAAAATCACTGCTTTTTCTCAAAACATTTTAAATTTAAAACAATGCATCGCACCTGAACTTTGTAAGTCCCTGGTTTTGCTTTAAAACAAAATGATCCATGAGCATCCGTCTCCACGGTGACCAAAGACTTGTCCTTGTCTTGAGATGACAGGACAACTTTGTATTTACTCATCTGCTTGACGGTGTCAGGGAAGCGAATGATTGATATCTGACCACAGACACTAAACCTGCAAAGAGAAGACCATTTATTCCAGCATGAGGACTCAATTATAACAGGGAAGGCTCTTATCAACCAAAAAAGATGCAGCCCTCTCCCAGCCCTTGTTCCTGAGAACAGTTTAATCTTCATGAAGATACAGAATGTACTCCAGATGATTCTGGTTTTAAAAAGCAACCTTCATTCTGGTTTTAAAAAGCAACCTTCAGAAAGAAGACTGGACCTTTTTCTACAGAACAAGGGCCCGTAGTGGGGCTGTTTGTGCGTTCTGGGTGACATCTGGCAATCCTCCACTGCAGAGGCAATTTTAAGAAAATCTGTAGATAATAAAAACATTCCAGGTAATTGGATCATTGACAGTGGTGCGGCCTTGGACTGAGAATGTGGGCTAGCCCTTAAAAGCAAGAGCTCTAAGCTGCCTAAGAAACTGTGGCATTAACCAGGCCATCAAATAAGGCAGGATTATCAAAGACGTCTTCCTTACTTATGATTATATATAATACATGGATGAAAGCAAACTGGGCTATTGGAACAGAAAAGGTAATTAAATTAAAAAATACAGAGCTAAAATTGAACTCCTTGGGAGGTAGGAGCCACAAACGTAACTCATAACGGAAAATCCCTATTAAGGTAATGACTCAGATTTGAGATTCTAAATAAGGAGTAAGGTGTTGCAAGGCATCCCTCAAAAAACACATGAAAGGTCCCTCTGCGAAGACCACCATCCTTAGAGTGCTGGTCTTCATTTCTGAAGCAGACGGCGCGTTAAAGTGTAATAGTACATCCTAGCTGGAGGTCACAGTTGTCTTTTCAACTGTTCATTTTGAAGGCTCTTCAAGAATCATTTTAGATAAAAATTAGTTACTTTTGACATAAAGATAATCAAGAATGTTGGATTCTGACAATTGGGATACATTAAATGTTGGAACCACCACTCTGCCTCAAATAAAAAACAGTGAAAAACACAATGGAATGGTGGAAGACTGTGTATGTGAAATCCAGGAATCATGAAAAATAGTCATTCCTTCAGAGTGAAGGGACTGCCCAGCTCTATGAGTTCACTATCTCCAGCATGGGTCAACAAACTACGACCCAAGGACCAAGTCAGGGCCCCCTCCTGTTTGTGTATAAACTGCAAGCCAAGAAAAAGTTTTTTACACTCTTAAGTGGTTAAAATTAAAAAAAAAAAATCAAAAGGAAGATAATATTTCACGACATGTAAAAATTATATGAAATGCAAATTGTGGTGTCAAAAAATGTAGTTTTGTTGCACTCTACCCATTCATTTACAAATTGTCTGTCTCAGCTGTTGTCCTAGAGACCGTATGGCTCATGAAGCCTGAAATATTTATTCTCTGGCTCTCCACAGAGAAAGTGTCCCAATCCCAGACCTAGCATATGCGTTTTGGTTCTCACATTCCCCTGCTGTGAACTTTCAGAATAAAAGGATGGGAAGCAAACACTGACACAATCATTCCCAAGGACCTTTCCTATTCTCTTGATTTGTGTACCTGTTAGGGGCCCATTGCCTTGTCTATTTCCTATCAAATCTCTTTGCCTCCGTAAGTTGTAAATATTTGAATCATAAGCTCTGTTTTAGCTCATATTCTTATTAAAAAGAAGTGCCTGTTTCCCCTAAGCCTCAAATCCATACCGGTTTAGTTTGGAAAAATAAACCAAAAGGGTGGTAGAAAAAGGTTCCGTTATACTGAAGCGCTTAAAAATTGATTTGCATCAATAAATTCTTTCAACAGCGTTTAATATCTATATGGACAAAAACAGGTAATATTGGTGGATATTGAGGTAACTCTATTTTCACAGTCATTTGGACAGAAGCCAAAGAGTTTGTTTTTAAAATAAATTGAGTTTTTTTGTTTTTTTTTTTTTAAAGGAAGATTAGGCACCATGGTTCAGCCTATAATTCCAGCACTTTGAGAAGTCAAGGAGGGTAGGTCACTCGAGGTCAGGAGTTCGAGACCAGCCTAGCCAACGTGGCAAAACCCCATCTCTAGTAAAAAATGTAAAAATTAGCCAGGTGTGGTGGAACGTGCTTGTAATCCCAGCTACTCAGGAGGCTGGGGCAGGAGAATCGCTTGAACCCGAGAGGCGGAGGCTGCAGTGAGCTGAGATGGCACCACTTTGTACTCCAGCCCGGGCAATGGAGACTCTGTCTCAAAAAAAATAAAAAGGAAAAGAAATAGTAAGAAGTATCAGTGTGCTAAAAAGGCAAATGTACTATGTTGGCCAAAAAAAAAAAGAGATTTTCCAAAAATGTTCAACAAATGCAATCTTTCTTTCTTTGACCCAAATACTCTGCTTTAAAGGAGAAAATAAATATATTTCCTCCATCTCCGTGAACAGTGCCTCCTCCATCTACCCAGTGGCTCAAATAAGAAACCTGAAACCTCAACAGCACAGGCCTGTGGGTGTGTTCTCCACGTGACCTACCACATCCATCTACTCCTTGCTCCCTCGCCTGCCAGTCGCCTGGGCCCAGCCACCACCATATCTCCTCCAGACAACCACCACCGCCTCATATCTGTCCCCTCCATTCACACCATGGCTTTCCTCCAATCCATTCTCCACACAGCAGCCAGGAAAAAAAACAAACTTTTTAAAGTACCATGATCCCTATCACTCCCTTGCCAACTGACAACTATTTTTTTTCTTGAGACGGAGTCTCACTGTGTTGCTCAAGCTGGAGTGCAATGGCACAATCTCAGCTCACTGCAACCTCTGCCTCCCAGGTTCAAGCAATTCTCCTGCCTCAGCCTCCCGAGTTGCTGGGATTATAGGTGCACACCACCATGCCCCGCCAACCTTTTGTCTGTTTAGTAGAGACCGGGTTTCACCATGCTGGCCAGGCTGGTCTCGAACTCCAGACCTTGTGATCCGCCTGCCTCAGCCTCCCAAAGTGCTGGGATCACAGGCGTGAGCCACCGCGCCTGGCCAACCGACAACTCTTAACGGGTTTCCACTGCATTAGGGAGCAAAGCCCAACGCCAAAGCAGGGCTACAAGGCCCCAGAGCTCCCTGACCTCACCCACCTCCTCCAGCTGCACAGACTGCCTTTCAGGTCCTTCCTATCCTGTGCAGGCCTCTGAGCATGCTGCTCCTCTGCTAGAAAAGGTCCTTCTTTATCTACCTTTCAGTCTTTACTAAGGTCTCTGCAACCCAGAAAGCCTTGCAGAGCTCCCAGTCTAAATGAGCTCTTCTTGTATCACCCTGGTCTCTTCCCTGCACAACACCTGCCATAATTTAGCATCACAAATATATTGTCTTTTTTTAAATCTTGTTATTTTATTTGTTAATTTTTATCTCTTTATTTATTTATTGTTAGACCAGGTTATGAGACTAGCTAGTTTTTGTATTTTTGGTAGAGATGGTGTTTTGCCAAGTTGCCCAGGCTGGTCTCAAACTCCTGGGCTCAAGCGATCCACCCACCTCTGCCTCCCAAAGTGCTGGGATGGATTACAGGTGTGAGGCACCAAGCCTGGCCACAGATGTATTTGTCTTCAGTCTGTCTCCCTGGTAGGGTGAAAGCCCCATCTCTGGAACACTAGTTTGATTAATTATTAGGTACGAAGCATTTCTCAGTGCCTCATCTAGAGTAATTGCGTAAAGTGTTTATGGAAGGTGGGAAGGACTTAAATCCAAGAACTACTTTCTGAGGGTGAGTTGCTTCCTCGTCCCCCATTCACCACTGGACTCCTTGACCTCCACCTTCATCTGTCTACAGAAAAGAGTCACCAGTGGCCTCCTCAGTGATCGAGCCAGCAAACTGTTCACCAGGGCTCCGCTCCCTGGACCTTCCTGTTGGACACTAGCTCCTACCCCAAACTTAGCTTTCTTAGCTCCTATGACCTCACGCTCCCTAGGTCCCCCTTGGGTCACTTGGCACTCTGCTTTTGACCTACTGTTCTTCTAATTCTACCTGTACATATTTGTGGTCCTGGCTGCCACCTGCAGCCGAATCTTCAGGATTTACCATCCATCCAAGCACCTATTGAAGAGCTCCACCTACTGGTCCTAGACCAACGTGGCCAGAACGGAACCTCATCACCTAACTGGCTCCTCTTTCTGTCCCCAGCCATCGCAGCTCTCAAGCTGGGCACCCTAAAGTATCTCACCAATCTGTCCTTGAGTTCCCTACAAGGCAAGCCGTTGTCGCCTCTGCTTACAGACCTCCTGTGCCCAAGTCCTGACCGCTTCAAAGCCACTCTCCCCCATGCCATTGTTTTCAGAATGCCCTATTGAAAACAATGATCAAAGCTTGTTATCTTGATGCTCAAAACTGCTCATGGCCCCTTGGCCCCAGTGGGAGAAAGCCCCTATGCCCTGGTGGGGTGTGAGGAGGTGCTAGGGGGTTGGCCTCATCACCTCCTTCACTTGCCAGTACATTCTGCTCCGGCAGCACGCAGCTTTACATCCGTAGCCACCTCGTGCTGCTTTGAGACTGCCTGATTTTGCTCATGCCGCGCTTCTCCCAAGTAGACCCTGCATTCTCCTTCTAAGCTACTGTTTTGGGAGCACCTGTTGTGTCTAAAGCTGTTCTGCAGGTGACATGCAGGTGGATCTGGGATCTGACCCCAAAGCCCGAGTTCTTGGCACCACACAATCTTGCTTCAGATGATGGTAAAACCACACGAATTCAACCACAAGATGTCCCTGCCTGTACTTCTAGTATAATGAGTGACTACAAGCAGGAAGAACTACACCAATGACCTGAAGCATCTTCCAATAAGCTTTCTCAACCAACAATATCATCTTCTAAAATTTTCAAAGATTAAGCAAAAAGGGATCCTGTGAAAGATCATGAGAGTCAGACATGAAAGATTTTTTAATTTCACGAGCTCATTTTAACTTGAAGCAAGGGACTTTTCATTAAGCATCCAACATGTCAGTACCTTCAGTTTGTAAGATTTAGAACTAATCTTTCTTGGCCGGGTGCGGTGGCTCACACCTGTAATCCCAGCACTTTGGGAGGCTGAAGCAGGTGGATAGCCTGAGGTTAGGAGTTTGAGACTAGCCTGGCCAACATATAGTGAAACCCCGTCTCTACTAAAAAATACAAAAATTAGCTGGACGTGGTGGGGCACGCCTGCAGTCAAAGCTACTTGGGAAGCTGAGGCAGGAGAACTGCTTGAACCTGGGAGGCAGAGGTTGCAGTGAGTCAAGATGGCACCACCGCACTACAGCCTGGGCAACAGGGCAAGACTCTGTCTCTCAAAAAAAAAAAAAAAAGTACTAATCTTTCTTAAGTTCTTAAGCTCAGCAAAGACACACAGATCACAGGTCATTTTGTTTTACATTGGCTGCCAGCATAAACACTGGCGCTTCCAAATCCACACAATAAGCTTACCCTGTTGCAATAATGTCAGCCAGCTGAGGTGTGTTCGGTGCAATTTTGATGGTGACCGTTTCAAAGTAGAGGTGCTCTTTCTGAGCGTGGATGGTGTATGTCCCTGTGGTTATGTTCTCAAGGCGGAATGAGCCATCAGCTTTTGTTTTAACTGTAAAACAAAAACACACAAACAGAAGATAAGCCAAAAACAACTGTGTATCCTTACATGTACACCAGAATACTTGAGACCAAAAGCTGCCATGTTTTCATATAGTCATCGGTTCCTTTCCATTTCTCTCTGTGGTCCAGAAAGAGCTCTGGCCAGCAGCCCAGGGCTGCTGTGTCAGCCCACCTTTGATTTGGTTATTCAGGGTGACAACTGCTTCTGGAACACCATCTCCTTCGGGTCCGTTCAAGACCCTCCCAGTGACGGAGAATCCCATGACGTGGAACACGGGCTAGAAAACAAAGAACAGGAAGAAGGTGCTCAAAGGTGCTCCTGTGCCAGAGCCACGAAGCCTCCTTCTGCTGCGCCGGCCATCGCCCACCATGTCTGCTCCTGCCGCCCAACTCCCAACCCTCAGTCCCCCAGTCCTGTGTGCCAGCCGGGCTCCCTCTCACTTTACCCACATCTGTCTTCTCTGTTCTGTTCCCAACACACTGCTGAGTGTCAAACAACAGAACAGAAAAGGTCTAGAGACTTACTTTCCTAGTTAAAAGGTCACTGACTCAGGCTTCTAAAAGCCCTCCACCCTTAACCCTGTGCCCTCTCCTACCCTCCAGATGCCCCCATTTTGGTGAACCACGTCTTACTCCAGTCTCCCAGGCACACCCCAGCATCACTTTGGACGCCCCCTCCCTGCTCCTCCAGCATCCATTACTCCTGCGGATTCCACCTCTGCAAGGTCTGACATGCCCCCTCCTCTCTTTCCACCACGCCCTGAACACAGGTCCTTATGAAATCCACCTAGGCCGGGCGCAGTGGTTCACGCCTGTAATCCCAGCACTTTGGGAGGCCAAGGCAGGCGGATCACTTGAGGTCAAGAGTTCAAGACCAGCCTGGCCAACATGGTGAAGCACTGTCTCCACTAAAAATAACAAAAATTAGCCAGGTGTGGTGGCAGGAGCCTGTAAGCCCAGCTCCTTGGGAGGCTGAGGCAGGAGAATCACTTGAACTCGGGAGGCGGAGGTTGCAGCGAGCTGAGATCGCTCCAGCCTGTGTGACACAGCAAGACTCTGTCTCAAAAAAAAAAAAAAAAAAGAAAAAAAGAAAAAAAAGAAATCCACCTAGACCACCCTCCTCCACTCCCATCACTGACTCACACGTGGTCCCATGCTCCGTGTCTGTGTCTGTGCCCCACTTGCCTGTGAGCAGCACACCTGTGCTTTCTCTGCAGTTACTGAGTTCCAGCCCTGATCTGTGTATCCTCAAGGTCACCACTGCCAACCCAGTTTAATATCTTCATCAAATTTACTAGTATCTGAAATGTCCTTGTTCGATTTCTTAATTGTCTCCCTCCCACTAGCTTGTTACCTCATGAAGACAGGGACCTTTTCTGTCTTAGTCACCTGGTACACAGCAGGCACTCAATAACTGACTCATGCATGAGTGAATGTGTGCAACAGCATCTGAGATGAAGCTTTAAATAACGAAATGACTTCCTTTTTATGCCAGTAGCCCCTTCTTCTTTATTTTTATTTTTAATTTAGTGTTTCAGCCAATGGTTTCTTAGTGATGGTCTCACATGACAGATATTCCTTCTTGATCTTTCCAAAAAGACATGTTTCATTCCATCTAACACCTACTTATTAATTCACATATGTACTCAACAAATATTTTTACTGGGCACCTACTATGTGCCAGGTGCTGAATCACATGTTAGGAAAACAGTAAAGGGTAAGACACTCACAGTTCTGGACCTCAGGGAACTTACAGGGCCCCATTCCCTGAAATTCATCATTTTCAAAATCTGTATTTGGCTGTAATCTGGGAATAGCTGCCTATGCTCACCAGCCCCCATCCTTCTCTGCAAGCCACGTGAAGCAAACTAAAGGCTTCATCTTCTCACCCTTCTCTTTCCCCTCCAGGGTGCAGGAGAATGGTCAAATACTCCACTGAATCTGAAAAAGCAGAGTCTGCACCCCACTGTGCATGTGACCTGAAAGCCCGCTCCTGCCAGTTTAAGCTATTTTAACACAGTACTTTCAAATGTAATATAAAAAGAAAATGATTAAAATATAATTTCTTCAATAATTCTAACACTGGGTGGTCCACTTAGGAGAGACTGTTATTTTCTTTTGGGATTTGCTCTAGCTAGCCAATTTTCTGCAATAACCATTTTCTACTTCTGTAATGAAAGGAGACATAAGTGAGATGAAAAATACATTTACCATCTATGTAAAGGTCTAGGCAGTTTATCAAGCCATGTATCACACTGCCCATTCCTACCACCACGGTCCAAGCTCTGCCAGTTCTCACCTGGTTTACGGCCATGGCATCCCAACTAGTCCCCCACTTCCACCCTGACACCCTGCAAACTCTCCTCAAGACAGACACCAGAAGGAACCGCTCCTCTGCTAGGAACCTTTCAGTGGCACCAATTCTCACCCATAGTTATAGGCAAAGTGGCCCACCAGGCCCTGCACAATCTGCCCTGTCACCTCCCTGAACCTCGCTCCACCTCCTCCTTCCTTGCTCATTCCCTCCACTCCAGCCACCCTGGCCTCCTTGGGGTGCTCCAGACTCTTTGGCACACTCCTGCCTCAGGACCTTTGCACGTGCTGTTCCCTCAGTCTTACACACTCTTCCTGCAGGAGTGAAGTATGGTTCTCTCGTTCTTTCCCTTCAGGTTGTTGCTCAAATGTCACCTTCACAGGGAGGACTTCTCAAAAACACCCTATGTACAACTGCTACCCCTGTCTCCACCCTGATACTGCACGACCTCCTTTCTTCCTTTATTTTTCTAGAGAACACTTATCACCTTCTACTGTACTTTCTAACTTATTCATCTATACATGCATGGACCCTTCCTGTCATTAGAACATGAAGTCTAGCCAGGTGCGGCGGCTCACACCTGTAATCCCAACACTTTGGGAAGCCAAGGCGTGCAGATCACTTGAACCCAGGAGTTAGAGAACAGCCTTGGCAACATGGTGAAACCCCATCTCTACGAAAAATACAAAAATTAGCTGGGCATGGTGGTATGCGCCTGTGGTCCCAACTACTCAAGAGGCTGAGGTGGGAGGATCACTTGAGCCCTGGAGGCAATGGTTGCAGTGAGCTGAGATCATACGACTGTACTCCAGCCTGAGCCACACAGTGAAACCCTGTCTTAAAAAAAAAAAAAAAAAATGAGGTCCACAGGGACAAGAATTTTTGCCTCTTTTGGTCACGGCTGTATCCCCAGTCCTGGAATGGTGCCTGAAATATATGTCACCAGCACTCAATAAATATATTTCACTGAATGAGGAGATTTAACTAGGAATCCAGCTCTCTACAATAACGACATCATGTGCAAGAATATAATACCAGATTGCACTTTTTCCAACAGCCCTTCCAGAAAAAATAATCGATTTTTTTTTTTAAACATGTTTGCAACACCTGTGCCTAGGGATGGGAACTCAAACACCTGTCCCTCCAGAAGACAGGAAAGCCTTACCTCGATTTTCAGGCTGTCATGCTCCACTGTGAAGTCAAGTCTGGAAGGCGCCACATCAAAGGTAATCCTCTCCCCTCGATAGAACGGAATCTGGAAGGAAGAGTCTGTTAATCACTAAGAACCACGAACATGATCAATCAGCAATATTAATACTCGATCTAGCAGCCCACAAATGACAAGGGGTTCAAGACAAGCCAAGAGAAATGCTCATCATAACCATTGCAGATTTAAAAAGAGGAAGCCTTGCCCTTTTTGTAGCTATTACTAAGGGGTGAGTGTCTCATCTGAAGTTACTTCTTAACAGCGTTTACAGAGAACTGCAGGCCAACCATTTTTTCTTTTAACACCCAAACAGCATTGGCTTTTACTGTATCATGAGAGTCCCAGACATAAACAGAACAGAAATCTGCTTCACTCACCACTGTGTAGCCCCCACTTGGCAAGGAGTAGAAGGAGAACAAGCCATCTTCTCTGGAGACCGTGTAACACAAATACACCAGACTCTCGTCTTGGTGTTGGAACCCAGGCACTGGTGAGACATTGCAGCCCAGGACATCCTACGCCAGGGGGAAAAAAAGACAAGACTTCCTTTTCCATTTACATGTTCTGAATACCATCAATTAGCCACATCATAGGAAAATTTCTGTAAGTTTCACGTCAATATATGTATTTCTGAAATCTAAGACACATTAATACAGATAAAAGGAACAAAAATCTTGACATTCAAGTTATAAAGTTAAAAACTGCCACAGTCTTCTCAGGAAATATGACATGACTGTCCTTCCTTATAATGGGTCATCATTCTCCAAATAAGGAAACGGAGGCTCAGGAAGGTAATGTGACTGGCCCAGGGTCACACAGCTAGGAAGAGGCATTTGTTTAAACCTGAGATTTGTTTAAACCCAGGTCTGATTTCAAAGCCTGTGTACCTTCCATCACATACCACTGCCTCTCAGTGTAGATGTGCAATGTCTTGTGAGTCAACAGAGACACATGATATTCTTGATTTTTTTTTTTTTTTTTTTTTGAGGCAGTCTCACTCTGTCACCCAGGCTGGAGTGCAGTGGTGCGATCTCAGCTCACTATAACCTCCACCTCCCAGGTTCAAGCAATTCTACTGCCTCAGCCTCCCGCGCAGCTGGGACTACAGGCATGTGCCAACACGCCCGGCTAATTTTTTTGTATTTTTAGTAGAGACAGGGTTTCATAATGTTGGCCAGGCTGGTCTAAAACTCCTGACCTCAAGTGATTCACCCGCCTTGGCCTCCCAAAGTACTGGGATTACAGGCCTGAGCCATCACACCCGGCCTGAGACACATGATATTCTTAAGTGTTAAAATGATAAATCAACCCAGACCTGCATTTATTAAAACAGTATGTTCTGGTCTATAATCCCCCACCCTCCTACCCTTCACACCATCTCCTTTGTTCTTTTCTTTGCTTACCTCTTTAGTTACTAAAGAAGAAAAGAGAAGAAACTTCACCCCTTTCATGGGCTCCCCATCACTTCGGACAGAGCCAGACACATTGTAGCCAGCAACTATGAGGGGACTGGCCGCATTGGCATTGGAGTTGGTTACACGCACTGTGGTGCTTGCCTATAACAGAAAAAGATTTTAACTGGTGAAAAAATAAACACTTGCAAAGTGTCTAACAACATGAGGACATGCTGAAGCTAAAATATTAACTGGGAAACGTAATCCATAAAATTGCTTATTAGGATGATCACTTTTTTTTTTTGAGACGGAGTCTCTGTTGCACAGGCTTGAGTGCAATGGGGCAACCTCGGCTCACTGCAACCTCTGCCTCCTGGGTTCAAGCGATTCTCCCGCCTCAGCCTCCCAAATAGCAGGGATGACAAGCGCCCGCCACCACGCCTGGCTAATTTTTGTATTTTTAGTAGAGACGGGGTTTCACCATGTTGGCCAGGCTGGTCTCGAACTCCTGACCTCAGGTGATCCACCCGCCTCAGCCTCCCAAAGTGCTGGGATTGCAGGCGTGAGCCACCGCGCCTGGCCCATTACTATTTTTCAATGCCCAAAATGAAGTCAAAGGAAATGTGCCAAAATGTAAATGACAATGATTTTATCTATACGGTGGCATTTTACTTATATACTTTTCCACCTTCCAAAATTTCTAACTTTGTTTCCACCGCTTTATATTCCTCTACATGTTCCAATTTTTTTTAATGAGCGTATTTTGTTTTTCGATGTTTAATGATACACAGTGTTAATTGAAGATTAGCCTAAAGCTGCCTTCTTACATATTTTAAGTTTGGCCTAAAGGTTTCTCTGTACATAGTGCCAAGTCTCAACCAATTGCAGCAGCCATCCTTCAACTACTCACAGGCGGCCAGCTGTTCAAACCATGTGCAAATAAGACAAACGTCCAGCTGTAACCAATCCAACTGTTTCTGTCCCTCACTTCCGCTTTCTGTCCATCACTTTCTTTTTCTGTCCATAATCCCTTTGCAATCACACAACAGTGCCACAGTTGCTGTAAACCTATTCTGGCTCAGGAGGCTGCCCAATTGACAAACTGTTCTGTGCTCAATTAAACTCTGTTTAATTTGTCCTAAGTTGTTCTTTTCATAATACATGTATATTTTTAAACATTTTTGTTAAGGTACAATTTACACAAAGAAAAGTGCGCATATTCTAAGCACACGGCACAGGGCTTGTCACAAGCTGGGCACTGGTTACCCAGCAGAATAGCACCAGCAAGCCAGAAGTGCCCCCACACTTGCTTCCGGTCACTAACCCCCGGAGAAGGATAAACATTATCCCGACTTCTACCAACATGCTTTACTTTAAAATCCCAATCTCATATTAATAAACTCAGATTCTTCTATGCAGACAATTAACATACAATGTAAACCTTAAAATCTCTTCTATTTATAAATATGTAAGCCCTTTCATTTCGAATTTTTTTTTTTTTTTTTTTTTTTTTTTTTTTTGAGACAGAGTCTCACTCTGTCACCCAAGCTGAAGTGCAGTGGTGCAATCTTGGCTCACTGCTACCTCCACCGGGTCCCAGGTTGAAGGGATTCTCCCGCCTCAGCCACCCGAGTAGCTGGGATTACAGGCACATGCCACCATTCCCGGCTAATTTTTTTGTATTTTTAGTAGAGATGCGGTTTCACCATGTTGGCCAAGCTGGTCTCAAACTCCTGACCTCAAGTGATCTGCCCACCTCAGCCTCCCAAAGTGCTGGAATTAAAGGCATGAGTAACTGCGCCCAGCCTTGAATAAAATATTTTTAAATGTTGCTGCAGAAGAGAAAAACCCCCAAAACCAAAAGTCATAAACAGTAAGAAGAGACATCTAGGTGTGAAACTATCATCAATTATAAATGCATAAAACCTACAGAGTAAAAAAATAATAAAACCTATAGGGTAGAAGCTGAAATACTGATTCCAATGCTTCTTTAGCAAAAATGAGATACAGCCTCTATACTAACACAGAAGCTAACACGTCAAGATGTCCCTTAATCTTATTTTAATTTGGTCTTTCACAGCTATTACAGAACCTCACCTGGTAGGTGGAGTTCCTTTTTTGATCTTGGACTATAAACTATTTCAGTCAAATAAAACAAGATCTGCTAAAGAACACTTACATACCTTCTAACCAACTAAAGAAATTAAAAAAAAAAAAAATTCAAGATGATGGCATACCCCCAAGACCCCCTCCTCCCTCTTTCTCTAGAAGTCAGTATCATTTTGAACAGTGTCTGCTATTCCCATGTATGTCTTCATAATTTTTCTACATAAGACTGTATCCTCCCTATCCCTACTAAAAACAAAAAATTAACCGGACATGGTGGCAGGTACCTGTAATCCCAGCTACTCAGAAGGCTGAGGCAGGAGAATCGCTTGAACCTGGGAGGCAGAGGTTGCAATGAGCCGAGATCGCACCACTGCACTCCAGCCTGGGCAACAAGAGCAAGACTCCATCCATCTCAAAAAAAAAAAAGACTGTATCCTTAGCTAGGTAAAGTGGCACACGCCTGCAGTTCCAGATCCTTGGGAGGCCAAGGTGGAAGGATCGCTGAAGGCCAAGAACCAGAGGCTGTAATGAGCCACAAATATGTCACTGTACTCTAGACTGGGCAACAGAGCAAGATCCTGTTGCAAAAAAAAAAAAAAGACCGTATCTGGCCAAATGCACTGGTTTACACCTGTAATCCCACCATTTTGAGGGCCTGAGGCTAGTGGATCATTTGAGGCCAGGAGTTTGAGACCAGCCTGGCCGACATGGCAAAATCCCACCTATACTAAAAATACAAAAATTAGCTGGGCGTGGTGGTGCATCCCTGTAATTCAGCTGCTCAGGAGACTGAAGCAGGAGACTCGCTTGGACACAGGAGGCCGAGGATGCAATGAGCCAAGATCATACCACTGCACCCCAGCCTGGGCAACAGAGTAAGACTCCATCTTATAAAAAGAAAAAAAAAAAAAAAAAGACTGTATCCGTAAATGATGTTATCACAAGTATTTAAAATCATATTTCCTTCAACTCTATTTTTAAATGTAGTTACATTGATATATGTAGCTCTGGTTCATTCATTACTGCTGACATACAGCAGCCTACTGTATTATGGAACCCCAATCCATTCTTCTCTTAAAAGGCATTTAGGTTGTTTATAATATTTTGCTATTACAAACAAAGCTGCAATAAACATTCTCATACATTCTCCTTGGGCACATGTCCCACAGTTTCTAGAATGTTTAGTATATTTACAGATTTCTGTTTCAAGCTGAAAAAAGAACAAATAAATCTCATCAGGGCCTTCTGTTGTTGATTTAGTTTAAAATAGCTATAGTTAATAAAACAGATCTATTTCACAGCAGGAAGACAACACTGTCACCTAAAACTGAAACCAACACAAGCAACATCTGCTACAGTGAGGAGTTACACCTTATAAATAACCACCAAACTAATCAATGGCACCACTGGTTCTTCATCCAGCCCTGGAAAAACCATAAATTCTTTTCATATCCTAAATTGAAAAGCCCTGCATTTGTTCCAAGACCAGCATATTATTGGCATGGCTACAGACGTAGCTGTCACACTCACCTCTTTCAACGCCCAGGTTGGATGAGTCGCGAGGATTTCATAATCTCCAGGCAGAACTTTAAAAAATGCAAACCTAAGAAATACAAAATAACCATTTAGCTTTCTCCAAACCACCCAAGTATTTCTAATTTTAGGACTAATGTAATGTAATTTTATGACAAGAAAATAATGTTCGAATTATTGCAAGCTTGCCATTAGCTTGTTAAATGAGCATGAATGAAATTCAATCCTTCACTGTGCAAATCTGCATCAAAGAGCACTTATTGAGCACTTACTGTGTGCCAAGAGGGGTGCTCCATGTGCTGATAGGAAGCAGGAGGGCTTACATCTCCCTTAATCTCAAGGATTTCTGGCATAAAACCAGTCCTTGTAGCACAGCAGCGATCAGTCACAGAACATTCGACTGGGTTTGACAGAGGTGACAGGCATGAACTGACAAGGTGAAGGGGACAGAAGTGTCCAAGGGAACATGTGGGAAGGGAGAAGTAGGATGAAAAGAACAGAACAGATGCACAGGCTGAGGGGGATGCTGACACAAGATGATGCCAACGACACAGGGCAAGGTAAACCATGACAAACGTTGAATCCCACAGAAAAAGCCTTTAGAGAAACACAGATAAGCTATTCTGGGTTTCTGTACAAAGCAACTGAGATAAGAAACCAGCAGCTGATGAAAATTACTCTCCTAGCCATAGACAGACTAACACCAGAGTGAGCAGAGCTAAGGCTGGAAATGCTGCTGCCAGTATGCTAACATGTTTATCCCCTCAAATGTGTAAGGCAACTGACAAATTAGAAGGCTAATTTCAGTGAAATGAACTAGAAAATGCATTTCATTTCTTCTTCTGTGGTATTTTATTATATCAAATCTTGCCTGTAATAACTGGATAGGGCTTGGAAATCATGTTACTATAAAGTATTGTAGACTGAGCTTCTATTTCATTTTCATATCAGCCCAGTGCCACAAGTTTCACTGTTTCAGTCAGTGCAGTTGAAAGGTATTCAGAAGGCTCAAGACGCTATGTTTTTCTAGTAAGGTCAACACCAAACTACTAGCCCAGAAAAAAAAAATTACAGCTCCATATTCCTGCTACACACCAGGGCTGGAGAGGCACCAGTCAAGCAGAAGTAAATGTTATTTCAAAAATGAAAAGTAGTTTCAACAATAGTAACTTTAAAATTGAATAACCTACTGACAGACTCATTAACTTCTATTTTGCCATTTAGTCAGTTTGTATATTAACGGAGTTAGTAATGATTTGAACGCTTTCAGAATTATCAGTATGAACTATTCTGGCATTATTCTTGGCATGTCTGTTAACATTTACAACTCAACTATATACATCCATTAAATAAATGCTTTAAATCTGATTCAGCAAGATCCGTTAAGCATCAGTTCCGACTACAAAACAGTTTTGATATAATAATGATAATGATTTTTCTAATCATAACTAAGCTAACCTATTTGATCTAATATGCCAGGCAGCTTGAAGTAATAATATTAATTTCATCTTTCCAGTAACCTTAGGAGGTAGGTTCCACAATTATCTTCATTTACAAAAGAGGAAACTGAGGCACAGAAGGGTTAAGCATCTTGCCCCAGGTCAGCCAGCCAGCAAATGGGGGAGCTGGGATTTAAGCCCAGGCTAGCAGGCTCCAGAGCCAGGCTGAGCTCCTAAATGGAGACCCACTAAGCCCCAGGCCTTGAAGCAGGTGCTTTATGGGTATTAACTCTTTTTTTGTTAGTCTGAGACAGGGTCTTGCTCTGTTGACAAAGCTGGAGCACAGCGGCACATGATCACGACTCACTGTAGCCTCAACCTTCCAGGCTCAAGCAATCCTCCTGCCTCAGCCTCCTGAGTAGCTGGGACCAAAGGAGCATGCCACCACACCCAACTAATTTTTTTCCCCCATGGGACTCTGCTTGATATAATTTTTTAAATTATTTGTAGAGATCGAGTCTCCTTATGTTGTCCAGGCTGGTCTCAAACTCCTGAACTCAAGTGATCCTCCCACCCTGGCCTCCCAAAGTGCTGGGATTACAGGTGCAAGCCAATGTGCCTGGCCAGTATTAACTCATATTTAATCATCCCATCAATGCTAGGCCAGATGGGTCAAATGGCTTCCATTTCACACTTGCGGAATGCAGCACTCTGAGGGGCATGAACTCACCCAAAGTTAAGAGGATCGGAACCCAGGACTCCCTGAATCCAAACTCCCAAACCCAGCTCCATGACCCCTGTCACAGCCTGGCTCTAAGGCAAGACTGGGAGACAGGACGCTACTCACTTTCCGCCGGGCTGTGTAACTGTGGACTGGATCTTTGCTTCGGTCCCAGTGTTTCTCAGAGACACCTGAACTCCCGCAGGACCCAGGGGCTGCCCTTTGCTGAGGACCTGCCATGGAGAAGAAGGTTAGGGCCCACCCAGCAAAGTATCCTCCTCTCAAAGCACTGGCAATCCTGCTTACAACTCCCAGGTGGAGCCAGAAACCTTCTCATTGAATCCCATTGAAAAGATGATATAAATCATGGATATGTTTCCTGGGGATGAATAGAAGAGGGAACAGTAACAGTAAAATAAGACTCTCTGTTTCAATGAATCTAAGACATCATCAGTTATAGATATACCATTATTGGCCTGGCCAGGTGTGGTGGCACATGCCTGTAATCCCAGCACTTTGGGAGGCTGAGGCGGGCAGATCACCTGAGGTCAGGAGTTTGACACCAGCCTGGCCAACATGGTGAAACCCTGTCTCAACTAAAAATATAAGAATTAGCTGGGCGTCATGGCACATGCTTGTAATCCCAGCTACACGTGAGGCTGAGGCAGGAGAATCCCTTGAACCCAGGAGATGGAGGTTGCAGTAAGCTGAGATCACAACACTGCACTCCAGCCTGGGGACAGAGGGAGACTCCATCTTAAAAAAAATAAATAAGTAAATATACATAAAAATAAAAATATAAAAATTAGCTGGGTCTGGTGGCACATGCCTATAATCCCAGCTACTGGGAAGGCTGAGGCAGAACTGGTCGAACCCAGAAGGTAGAGGTTGCGGTGAGAGAGACTGCACTACTACTGCATTCCAGCTTAGGCTACAGAGTGAGACTCTGTCTCAAAAAAAAAAAAAAAAAAAAAAAGATTCACCATTATTGTGCAAACCATTGAGAAAGAAAAAGCTACCCAAGATCCCCATCTCAACAAGAAGCCCACATACAGCTGGGATGGAAGGGCCTCCCCTTCACCGCAAAGGCAGAGGAGAAACAAGCCCATCATGAAGAAAAGGACGGGAAGGAAGGAAGCACATCCCAACCTCAGGCACAGGGCGGGTGGAAGCAAAACGACTCTCCCCCGAGAATCTGACCCGTGGGAGCTGGGACACACACCCGTTAGCACTCTAAATTCATACCACCACGGCGGTCCAAAAAACTCTCAGAATTTAAATGATGGGAATCCTCCCAGGTGAGTGGCAGAAGCAGATGCACGCTGCCTCTGGAAGAAGCTGACTTCAGTTCACCCACAGGGACAGCAAGATGCCACAAGGCTTAGGGAGTGCATCCTTCCAACTCGGCATCCCTGTAAAAGGCCATCCCGGGCATAAACACTAACAGCGGCTGGGTGCATAGCACACACCTGTAATCCCAGCACTTTGGGAGGTGGAGGTGGGTGGATCACCTGAGGTCAGGAGTTTGAGACCAGCCTGGCCAACACAGCGAAAGCCAGTCTCTACTGAAAATACAAAAATTAGCTGAGCATGGTGGCGCATGCCTGTAATCCTAGCTACTCGGGAGGGTGAGGCAGGAGAATTATTTGACCCTGGGAGGTGGAGGCTGTAGTGAGTCAAGATTGCACCACTGCACACCAGCCTGGGCAATAGCTCTAGACCCTGTCTTAAAATAATAGACAAATAAATAAATAAATAAATAAATAAATAAATAAATAAATACACCAACAGCCTATGCTCTGGAAGCAGAGGGGATGACCAGCAACCTCAATCTCACTCCTAAGTACTCCTGCTGCGTTCTACACAGAATGAAGCACAGAGTTCACAGGCTCTCTTGCCGCTTTTCCATGGGTCCCCTATGGGATCAAAGTCCCCGGGTTAAAATATCCTGCATCTTTTAAAGAAAGGATTTACCATACATTATAGAGTGAACAGGAAAAATAATCAAGTTCCAAAGACAAACCTTGCCGTTCACAGAGAACCCAGTGAAGACAAAGTTGATGTCCCCGCCCTTTGTGCAGATGTCACTGACTCCATCCACATGGAGCTCCACGGTCATCGGCTCTGAGGGATGAAGCGGGGGAGGAAACAGGGGCACAAGACACAGAGGCAAGCTTAGTTGTGGGGTACAGTGAACCTAAGTAGAACTTAGGTTCTAAGTATTTTTATTGTTAAGTTTTCATTTTACTTTTGAACACTTAATACACTCGTGTTTCCAAATCCAAAGGTACAAAAAGGTATTCAGGGAAAAGTCTCTCTCTCACCCCTATCCCCCGAGCCTCCTGGTTTCCTGCCCCAGAAGGAACTCATGTTTAGAGTATGAAATAATTTTGCAACAGCCTTTCAGCCAAGTTGTATCTCAGAGTTCCAGTGAAAATTCAGTGAGCACCAAATAATTTTATTTATTGAATACTCATCACCAACCAGGCACTGAGCTAAGTGCCTTTAATCCTCACAATTATCTTAAGAGGCAGGCAGTAATAGCTGCAATTTAGTGAGGGGTAAATTAAGGCACAGGAAGGTTAAAGGAGCTCCCAAGATCACAGAGCTTCTGAGTGACAGAGCCCCAATTCAACCCTAAAAGTCTGGCTGTGGATTTGTTCCCTTACCAAGTGCATGAGCTCAGCCATGTTAAACCAGGACCACAAACTCCAAGGCCACAGGCGCCTCACAGGTTCAAAGTGAGCAGAGCATCCTCGGGGGGACTATGGCAAACTGAAAGGGGACAACCGCCACTCAAGTCTGCCAACCACTGCCATGCTTTGCCAGACCTTCCAACTTCTCCAAAAAACTGGAAATCTGGATTTGATATACTATCTCTTGATTTTTCAATATCAGCAATTAACTCCATTTTTTTTTTAACTGAAGAGTTCATCATAATAACGGTTAAGGTTGAGTTTTTGAAAGGTTAGGAAGAATGTGGAGTAATGAGTACAGAAAAAAATGAAAAACCATGAGATGAGATTTTCAGGTAAGATGAATTGCACACATGCTTGCACACGCATGTGCACACACACACATGCAAAGACTCCAATAAAAAATGGGCAAAAGACTTGAACAGGAACCTTACAAAAATAGCTAGCCCATGGCAAATAAACATAAACATACGAAAGTGTGCAACCTCATTGGCCATCAGAGGAATGTAAATCAAGGCTACAGTGAGATAATACCACACTCCCACCAGAAGGGCTAAAATTATAAAAGCTGACGATACCAAGTGTAGGCTAGGATGCAGAGCAATGGAAACCCTTGTACACTGCTGGGAAAGCACAAACTGGCGCATCCACTTTGGATGTTTGGAAACACCTAAAGCTGAACATGTATCAACTCTACGGCTCAGCAACTTTACGCCTGTGATACACTCAGCAAAAATGCAGACACACGTGTATCAAAATATACATACAAGAATATTCACAGGAGTGCTACTCTTCAGTGGCCAAAATTGGGAAGCAACCCAAATGGCCATTAACAGTAGAAGAGATCACTGATACAAAATATGAATATAAAATATAAATATAGGCCAGGCATGGTGGCTCACGCCTGTAATCCCAACACTTTGGGAGGCCAAAGCGGGCAGATCACTTGAGGTCAGGAGTTCGAGACCAGCCTGGGACAACATGGTGAAACCCTATCTCTACTAAAAATACAAAAATTAGCCAGGTGTGGTGGTGCACACCTGTAATCCCATCTACTCAGGAGGCTGAGGCACAAGAATTGCTTGAACCCGGGCAGAAGTTGCAGTGAACCGAGATCGCACTCCAGCCTGGGCAACGGAACGAGACTCAGTCTCAAAAAAATGAAAAAAAATAAATAAAATAAAATGTAAATATTTTATAAAATGTAAATCATTTTATATTTATGCATCAGAATTCTGAACAGCAAAGAGAATGAACTAGAGCTACAAATGATACAGATAATGCTCACAATGTTGAGTAAAAGAAACCAGATATTAAAAAGTACCCTGCATGATTGCATTTGTATAAAGTTCAAAACAGACCAAATGGACCTTTAATTTGTAGAAGGTCAGGGTGGTGGTCACCTGGGGGGGTGGGGCGGGATGGCTAATGAGCACCCAGGATGGGGACTTCTGGGGTGCTGGTGAAGTACTATCTCATCATCTGGATGGTGGATACATGGGTGTGTCCACTTAGTGAAAATTCATCCAGGGCACTTTTCTGAAAGTGTAATTCAATTAAAAAGCTTCTCAACAGCACCAGTTGTGGTGGGGGCGGTGGGATGTGGCAAACACAACACTCCTCCAGGCCACCAATCTGGACTTCTGCTTTGGCCATGAGCAGGGCTGCATTCCTCTCCAGCTTTCTGGAATGTACCAGCCAGGACCCCCCTCCCCGCCACCCCTGACTACAAACTGATAAAGAGATGCTCCCACAGAGCCAAATTAGCTGTCAAGCTGCCTAAGCTTCATTTTAGCCTTTGTGATGACAGGTGCTAAATTCTTCCTTGTCTAAGGCACAAGCAAGCCTGATATCAACAACGGTGGTCCCTACTCCTCTCCCCAGGCCATGGACTGGGGTCACTCACACCTGCTCTACTGAAACATCAAGAGTCTCTCCCTTTCAAAAATGTAAACTACATCAAAACAGACCCTCTCTTCTGATCTCAACCCTATCCCCAACTCTCCAGCTACGCTTGAAGGCAGTTATATGAAGAAAGTTTGCAGCTTTTGTTGGGAGGTGTGCAGAAAGGCTGTTTCTGAATACTGAGTGCTTGCTAATTACATGCCAGCCACTCTGAACACTCAGTATTGATGTATTAATCTTCCAAGTACAGTATAGTCCCTGTGGGGCAGGGAATATAACGACCCTAGCTCGACAGTGAGGAGCAAGGCTGACAGGGGGAAGTAACTTATCCAAGGTTACTTAACTGGTAAGGCTTAAGGCTGACAGTTTTCTCATCTCGTGGGACATAAATCTGGATTTTGATGACAAATCTCACCATGTTTAAATGTTTCAATTAATCCCATAAAAAATAAAAAAACTGAGGGGGCTGAAAAAAAAGCCATCCTGGGACAGGAACCAAGTCCCCACTCTTGGTTTCTGTACTGTTCTATAGTCACATAATGAGTGAAACCGCAAGGGAAGAGTTTCCAAAAAGGTACAAGAAAAGATGTCTATTTTTCAAAGGTGACAGAAAGCCTTAAGGTAGATTAAGGTATATCCAAACTCAACCAGAGTGATGGGGGCAGGGAGAGGAGGAATACAAACCCTCCTCCATACTGGAAATGATCCTTAATATTTTAATAGTTTATGCACTCTGCTAACCTAAATTAATATTTGGCATATCAGCTAATCTTTTACAAAGAATGTCTAGTCATTCAGTTAACTTACCAAAACTCCACCCGAGGGGAGGCTCAATCTTCAGAATGAAATCCCCCTAAAAGGAAAAAAAAGAAAATGTAATTTCAAGAAATGAGAATTGTGACTCTGGTTTAATTTATTTTAGTGTTATCATCCAAACTAAAATTTTTACACCGGAAATGAAATTCTAAGGGTAAGCCTTGTTCTTCTAAATGGTACTGAGCACTGCGATTCTCTTCAGATGCTACAAGCTGAAGTTGAACACCAGAAGTTTTCATCTGGACAATCAGAAGACAGTGCTGAAGCCCATTCATGAGTTCTAAAGACACTAGGTTCGGCCATTCACTGTCTTTTAATACTAAACATAAAGTCCCATTAAGCCCTCACATGCCTACAGTTGCAAAAGTTAGCATAGTTAGCATGTATCTTCAGGAACTAAAGTCACTTCTTAAAACTAGATTTGGCCAGGCACAGTACCTCATACCTATAATCCCAACACTGTGGAAGGCCAAGGCAGGAGGGTCACTTGAGGCCAGGAGTTCAAGACCAGCCTGAGCAACATATCAAGACCCTATCTGTACAAAAACATTCTTAAAAAATTAGCTGGGTGTGGTGGCAGGCGCCTAAAGTCTTAGCTACTTAGGAGGCAGAGGCAGGAGGATCACTTGAGCCCAGAGGTCAATGTTGCAGTGAACCATAATCACGCCACTGCACTCCAGCATGGGTAGCAGAGGCAGATCCTGTCTCTAAACAATACATTAACTTATTAATTCAATAAATAAAACAAAACTAGATTTTACTTATCAACCTGCTTTTTTTTTTTTTGAGACAGAATCTCGCTCTGTTGCCCAGGCTGGAGTGAAATGGTGCGATCTCGGCTCACTGTAACCTCCGTCTCCTAGGTTCAAGCGATTCTCCTGCCTCAGCCTCCCAAGTAGCTGGGACTACAGGCATGCATCACGACACCTGGCTAATTTTTTTGTATTTTAGTAGAGACGAGGTTTCACCATGTAGCCCAGGCTGGTTTCGCACTCCTGAGCTCAGGCGATCCGCCTGCCTCAACCTCCCAAAGTGCTAGGATTACAGGCATGAGCCACCACATCCGGCCTTCTGGTTTCTTGAGTCTGATACTGATACTATGTAAAAATTAAACAGATTTCAGGACAGACCCAGCTAGTCTACCTCTAGAAATCAATCCTATGCATTCTAGATGAATAGTTAAGTTCAAGAATATTTCCTGGTGTGTTATTTTAAAATTACCATTATTTTAAAATTGGGGAAAGTCTATATGCCCAAGTAGTTAAATAAATTACAGTTTGGGTTTGACTCTGACACACTATGCAGCGATTAAAAAGAAGGCAGTAGGCCGAGCATGGTGGCTCCTGCCTATAATCCCAGCACTCTGGGAGGCTGAGGTGGGCAGATCACCTGAGGTCAGAAGTTCAAAACCAGCCTGGCCAACATGGTGAAACCCCATCTCTACTAAAAATAAAAAAAAAAATTAGCTGGGTGTGCCGGTGGGTATCTGTAATCCCAGCTACTTAGGAGGCTGAGGCAGAAGAATCACTGGAACCCAGGAGGCAGAGGTTGCAGTGAGCCGAGATCACGCCACTGTACTCCAGCCTGGCTGACAGAGTGAGACTCCATTTCAAAAAACAAAAAACAGGCAGTAGATCTATCTATGCTAACGTTGAAAGCATGCAAGGGGAAAAAACCAAATATCCCTCTGGTGTTGAAAGCATTAACACAGGGGAAAAAATGAAACTGCAGAATAAATCCTATTGTTTGATTCTATTTGTATTAAAAACTATATCAAAATCAAAACTATGTATATTGACTTTTTGCAACTTCCTATGAATCTGTATTTCCAAATAAAAGGTTTATATGTGGGAGGATGGGATTATATAGATAGAGGTGTTTGTGGATACAAATCTATGTGCATGTGTGCTTGTGTGTATTTGCATATATGCATATGCATGTGTGTCCATGGATATCTGAATAACTAGAAAGCAAGTAGAAAGCAATCTGTTAGGATGCACATCAAAATGTTATAAGAGGGCCGGGAACAGTGGCTCACACCTGTAATCCCAGCACATTGGGAGGCTGAGGCAGGTGGTTCACTTGAGGTCAAGAGTTCGAGACCAGCCTGGCCAACATGTTAAAACCCCATCACTACTAAAAATACAAAAAAAATTAGCCAGGTGTGGTGGTATGCGCCTGTAATCCCAGATACTTGGGAGGCTAAGGAAGGCAAATGGTTAAACCTGCGAGGTAGGGGTTGGAGTGAGCCAAGATCACACCACTGCACTCCAGCCTGGGAGACAGAGTGAGACTCTACCTCAAAAGAAGAAAAAAAAAAAAAAAAAAAAAACTTTCTCAGAGGTTACCACTACAGAGGGAGGTAAAATTGGAGGGAAAAGGGTACAAATTTATTTCACATACTTCTAAAGACCTTGACTTTTTTTCACAAAGTTCATGAATTCATATACTACTTGTACAATTGTTTTAACAATACTTTAAGCTGCTTGCAAGTCACGGGTTCTATGAAATCAGAGTTTCTCAGCCCTGGCACTACTGACATCTGGGCTGTCGTGGGCAGCACTGTAGCACATTTAGCTCCATGCCTGGCCACTACTCACTGGGTAACTGTAGTGCACAGCCAGATGTCACAACAAAAACGTCTCTAGACATTGCCAAATGGCCCTAAAGACACAGAGAGCCACTGTATTCGTCAAGGCAGTTTGTAAGTTGTCTCCCTCCGAATGTGCCTAGGATTACCATATTCCACCAATAATTTACAAAACAGATGAGCATTTGCTAGTGTAGGAAAGGGTACAGTGAGTGCAGCCTGGTGAAGCACACTAGTGACTTCCCATCATAAGTGACAAGCAGTCGCCTCTTACCTTATCATACAAAGGGATCATAAAATAACCATTATTCGGGGCACAGTCTGTCTGGTATTTCAAAGTCCCATGCTTGGTGTACAGCTTTATCTGGAAAGGAAGGAAGGAAAACAGAAAACATAACATTGCCTTTGGGAATGAACTACACATGTTATACCTGAATATACTCAGTCAGTATGCATTTACTGAGGACCTATTATACGCCAGTTTTTAACACGGAGCATTACTGCGGACAGAGGGAAATCCGCAAAGTCTCTCCCAAATCATGTGACTCAATGTTTTTCAGATTAGAAATCACCTACAGCCTATTACAATGCCTTATTTTTCAATGCTTTTCTGTTTATTTTAGTGGCTGTCTCTAGGTTGCTCCTGTAAGTTTCTGGGTCTAAAACAAATTTGCAAACTTTGCCATTAGTAAGGTGCTTATTAACATGCAAATTCCTGGCTGGGTGTGGTGGCTCCTGCCTGTAATCCCAGCACTTCAGGAGGCTGAGGTGGGCGGAACACTTGAGGTCAGGAATTTGAGACCAGCCTGGCCAACAAGGTGTTGGCCTGTCTCTACTAAAAATACAAAAATAGTTACCAAGGCGTGGTGGCAGGCACCGATAGTCCCAGCTACTTGGGAGACTGAGGCAGGAAAATTGTTTGAACCCAGGAGGCGGAGGTTGCAGTGAGCCAAGATCATGCCACAGCACTCCAGCCTGGGAGACAGAGCAAGACCTCTGTCTCAAAAATAACAATAAAATAAAAGTAAAGTAAAATAAAATACAAATTCCTAAGGCCCACCACTGTTTCTCAACTAAAGGTCTGGAATGAGGGCCAGAGATCTTCCTTACTAGCTCTAAGTAATTTCAAACACATGGAGCAACGTTCATCTAGAAACTTAATTTTCTCATTACTTTCATTCTCAGAAGAAAAAGAGATTATTAAAATGACACAGATATTACGTGTCATTTTATTTAATATCTGTCCACTGCCCAAGGACTCTCTAAAACTCTTACATTCTGAGCATTACCAGACACAAAGTGTTAACCCAGTAAGATGCCCAAATACCGTCTGGGTCTTCCACGTGTCATGTGGCCTTGGGCAAGCTCATGTTTGGTTTCTTCAGGTGTTGACAGAGAGCCACTCCCTTTCATGTGGTTGTACAGATTCACATCAGCGCATACTAAACACCTGCTACAGAATATGGATTCAAAGAAAAATCAGTCTGTGGCCAGGCATGGTGGCTCATGCCTGTAATCCCAGCACTTTGGGAGGCCAAAGAAGGAGGATCACTTGAGCCCAGGAGTTCAAGACCAGCCTGGACAACATAGCCAGACCTCATCTCTACTTAAAAAAAAAAAAAAAGCTAGGCATGATGGCATGTGCTTGTAATCCCAGCTACTCAGGAGGCTGAGGCAGGAGGATCACTTAAGCCCAGGAGTTCAAGACCAGCCTGGACAACATAGCCAGACCTCATCTCTACTAAAAAAAAAAAAAAAAAATTAGCTAGGCATGATGGCATGTGCTTGTAGTCCCAGCCACTCAGGAGGCTGAGGCAGGAGGATTGCTTGAGGCCAGGAGTCAGAGGCTTTGGTGAGCTATGATGGTGCCACTGTACTCCAGCCTGAGCAACAGCATGAGACCCCATCTCAAAATAAAATAAAATAAAATAAAATAAATAGAAAAAGCAGCTTGTATTACTATTTAATATCTCTCTCTCTGAAGAAAAAGTCAACAGAGTGTAACAGGCAGGGAACACACTGGGCTCAAGGAAAATTTCCTAAATGTACCTGCATGGCTCAACCACTCTGAGGCTCAGTTTCCAAGCCTGTAAAAGGAAACAGTTGGATCTGATGCATCTAAAAGCCTCACCTCCAAAATGCTAACGCTCTGTGACCATGAAACAGACCATGACACAAGCTGCAATGAAACAGTCGAATCTTACCAGCTAAGAAGATGTACAAAGTGACTAACTCATAACACCAACATTTGGGAAAGGATTGGTGTGAAATAATGTGGAACCTGTATGTAAAGTTCTCTGAGGGCAGTGACCACAACTTACATTCCACAGCACCTGAGACAGTGTCTTGCTTACTCTAGGTACTCAGTGAATTTGTTACAGGTGACAAAGAGATTCAGCTGCATGCATTTAAGGCAGGGACAGGAAATTCACCAGCCTAGAGGGGTAAGGGAGTCAACATCAAGGGGCATTCATCCAAAGGGATTCGGATCACTACACAACCCAAGCCAGGTGTGGTAACCCAAAAGCTTAGCTGGTTTTCCAGAGAAATAAAGAACCCAGTTTTTCATGTGCAAACCTCCTGATTGTTAAAGTATTAGCAACCGGTATAATTTTTTTTTAAACAGTAAGGTCCCTGTTAGAGAACAAAATGTCAGTCTCATGAGAGTAGGGCGTTTTGTCTGTTCTGTTCACTGTACTGCTATATCCACAACAGGGACAAGGTTTCAGTATGCGCAGGGGCCCAGTAAATAGTTGTTGACTCAATGAACACGATATAAAAACACCCAGGAGGAGAGAAAGCTGGAGAAGAATGAAGGCAGTTGCACAGAAACACAAAAAACACAATCAAGAAATGACGGTGAAATATCTTGATTCTTTCTACATCTTTTTTTTTTTGAGACGGAGTCTCGCTCTGTCACCCAGGCTGGAGTGCAGTGGCCAGATCTCAGCTCACTGCAAGCTCCGCCTCCCGGGTTCACGCCACTCTCCTGCCTCAGCCTCCCGAGTAGCTGGGACTACAGGCCCCCGCCACCTCGCCCGGCTAGTTTTTTGTATTTCTGGTAGAGACGGGGTTTCACCGTGTTAGCCAGGATGGTCTACGATCTCCTGACCTCGTGATCTGCCCGTCTCGGCCTCCCAAAGTGCTGGGATTACAGGCTTGAGCCACCGCGCCCGGCCTATTTCTACGTCTTTCATAAAGTACCATCAGGACACAGGACAGCAATGTAATCTATATCAAGATGGCCAGTAGGAAATGTCTGATTTCAGAATCAGAATTACTAAAGAGTGTCCCAGACCATCTGGACAGGCGGCCCTCGGGCTTAAGGAACACACTTCATAATGCGTTACAAAACCTGCTCTCTGATCTCAAGGTCACTATTAGTATGAGGGTGGGGGTGGAGGGGGTTGTCTGTCTTTTCCTTCCTTCTAGAACCCCTGGAAACTACAAGTTGCAAGAGGCCTTAGCAGGCAGCTTCTGAAATGCCCTGTGCCATCTACGGTCATACCACCCTGAACGCGCCATGTCCCCAAGGCAGACCCAGAAGGTGGCATGGGCACCCAGAAACATGTACCCAGGAAATCCTAGGAGCCCTGCCACTGCCAGTGGGTAGATTCATTCAATGCCTGACCTCTGACCTCTTCAGAGTAAAAAAGCTGCAAACAAGGGGGCCTTGAAGATCACGGATCCGCTTGTTAAGGAAATACATCTGCTGGGTTCCACTGTTTCTCTCCCAACACCATCCTATAGGTACAAAAACTGAGACCTAGAGCAAGGGCAGGTCGCAGAGCTAGTGGGGTGTGGAAATGACTCCCTGCCCCTCCCCCAATCCTCAGCAACCCGCTTTGCAGAACACAGTGCTTCACCGTTCACTGCCAGCCCTGGAACAGCTCAAAGGTGCTTTCAGAGATCTTTGGGGTCTTATTTCCCAGTCCCTCTCTTCGGCATTTCCCAGGCTCTTCCTTCGTTTTCTCCTAAATTACCTCCGAGGCGCCTGCTCTTCTCCTCTTCCTTGTCCTACCCCAATATAAATCCCCTTCCAAAAATGAGGCCCAGGCCTTGCTCTGGTACCCTCCCAACTACCCGGACAAAGGACCTTCTGCCCCTACCTCCATCCATCCCTTTCCTCTTTACGGGAACCTTTCAGGGTCATAATCCCACCGGGCTGATAAACATTAACAGGACTACAACTTAACTGGCGGGGGGGGAGGGGAACTTCTGCACAAATCTCTAGGGTAATTCCAGTAACTACTCATTAAGGCAATCAGGGCAGCTGACAACTCTCCATTTTCAGAGGCGGAGGGGAGCCGGAGAAATAAAAAATAGCTCTCCGGCCCCAGGGTTTCCAATACTGATCTACTAGGTCAGAATCTAAGGGATGGGAATCGATGCTCTTTAAAATCATGCCGCAGGGTTTGAAGTAGCAGTGGATCAGAACTTCGGGAGGGGTCTGGGCTGTGGAGTTTGGGGGATAAGACTTGTGGTCTCGAGGTTCTAGAATACGGGTTTGGGGAAATCTGAGTTTCAGGGGGTCTGATTCGAGGAGATCTCGGGTCTAAGTTTTAAAGAAATAGGGTCTGGGCTCCAAGGAATTTGGGGTCTGGGTTCCGGGGATCTGGAGTCCAGCTTTTGAAGAACCTGAGGTCTGGCACCCCTCAGTCCTTACACAACCCCATGATAAAAACCTCTCCTCCAGCGCGACTGGGGAGGAGCTGCGGGGAGCCCGCGGACAGCATAGCCTCGGAAGAGGTAAGGGCTCCAAGGACTCCACGCCGCCCAGTGTCAGAGACGACGCCAGCGCGGCCCAGAGGGGCTGAACCACCGGCCCGGTGAGTCGACGCCGGGCCGCGGGGCGGGCGCTCACCTCGATGAGCGAGTAGTTGATTTCCACGTCCGACTTGACGAAGCCCCCGCAGCCCACCACGATGTCCTCCGAGCCATGCGCCGGCCCCACGCCGCTCAGCAGCAGCACCACCGCGGCGGCGACCACCGCGGGCCCCGGCGGTCCAGCGCCCTGGCCCGCCAGCATGGCCAGACCTCCCCCAGCTAGACCCTCCGCAGGCAGCCCGTTCCCGCCCCTCACACCCCACGCCGCAGACTCTTTCCTCCTCCTAGACCGGCTGACAGTCCAGGCCCCGCCCCACCGCCGCCGCCGCGCACGCGCGCTTCGACCCCACGCTTACCGCACCAGAAGAGAGAACTACGACGCATGCTCGGCAAGAAAACTAGACCATCTCTGCCTTCTAGAGGCCTGGAGGACTCGGCGCACAGTCTGGCAGGTGCAACGCAAGGTGCGGGCCTATGGGGAGAAGCTCCAAAGATGAATTCTACTTTAGAATTCACCATCACAGCTGGAAAGGACGGGAGATTTTGTTGGTCGAATTATCTAACAACTTTCTCAAATCTTTCTGACCCACATATTTCTCAGGTAAAATATATAATCCCACAAAAACCTTTAGGGCCGGGTGTGATGGTTCACGCCTGTAATCCCAACACTTTGGGAGGCTGAGGTGGGCGGATCTCTTGAGCACAGGAGTTCGAGACCAGCCTGGGCAATATGGCGAAACGCCGTCTCTGCAAACACACACACACACACAAACACACACGAAAAACGCTTTAGGAATTTGTGTAAGCTGGTGTATTTTTCCATAATAAATGATCGATTTTTTTTAAGCGAAACGTGTTGTTAGCATGTTAAGGAAGGTATGTAAGATTTATCTTAATCCTAGCTCTAATAGCATATGCCTAGAAACAAATTTTGGTGAGTTTTCTTCCCCTAAGCGAGAAGTGCGTGCAGTCAGTTTACTTTGAATTAGCTCTGTAAAATGAAACATTTGCCTGAAAATAAGTTCAAATCCAGCATATTTTGTCCCAAGAGTGAAATCATATGTACACTGAATTTAACTACCAGTCACCACATCAAAATACACACCAAAGAGGCTGGGCGCGTGTCTCCCGCCTGTAATCCCCGCACTTTGGGATGCCAAGGTGAGCAGATCACGAGGTCAAGAGATCGAGACCATCCTGGCTAACACAGTGAAACCACATCTCTACTAAAAATACAAAAAATTAGCCGGGCGTGGTGGCGGGCGCCTGTAGTCCCAGCTACTTGGGAGGCTGAGGCAGGAGAACGGCGTGAACCCGGGAGGCGGAGCTTAGAGCGAGCCGAGAAGGCGCCACTGCACTCCAGCCTGGGTGACAAAGCAAGACTCCGTATGAAAAAAAAAAAAAAAAAAAAAAATACACACCAAAAAATTTGCTTTTCTGACCTAATATTAGAAATTCTTCCATTTTGTCTCAAAAAAAAAAAAACCTAGTGCTTTATTTTGATAGGTTTTGTATTTTGTTTCTAAATGACAAAGTAAGACTGGATTTCCCACTGCAATTTGCCATTGTGGCTAAAACTTAAGCGACAAACAACTAAGAAACACAGGTTCAAACTGTATAGTAGTCAAACCTTCATGGGGGCAACCAGGGAACGAAGGGAATGACACATTGACCTCAGGGTCATAATCATGAATGCATCTGATTTCAGTTTCTCATGCTGCATTTTCACTCAAATGCAGTAGACTCTCAACTATTCAGTGATAATGAGACACCATTTAAATAATTAGTATATTTATTGGGGTTTGTTATGTATAACCACAATTGAAATAGATGCCTTTTATGCAAATCACCAGAGGATTGAAAACCACTAGGCTGGGCGCAGTGGCTCAAGCCTGTAATCCCAGCACTTTGGGAGGCCGAGATGGGTGGATCACAAGGTCAGGAGATCAAGACCATCCTGGCTAACACGGTGAAACCCCGTCTCTACTAAAAAATACAAAAAACTAGCCGGGCGAGGTGGCGGGGGCCTGTAGTCCCAGCTACTCGGGAGGCTGAGGCAGGAGAATGGTGTGAACCCGGGAGGCGGAGCTTGCAGTGAGCTGAGATCCGGCCACTGCACTCTGCACTCCAGCCTGGGCGTCAGAGCAAGACTCCGTCTCAAAAAAAAAAAAAAAAACCACTAGTTAGGAAGTGTTGGCCTGTGGAAACCTCTCATCTTACAGGATGGGAAACCGAGGCCTGGAGGCCTGGAGAGGAAAAGGAAGTTGTCTAAGACTCTCTGCAAGCAGCCATAGGTTTTCCAGGAACTAGAGAGCAAGAATTGGGGCCGGGAGCCATGGCTCACTACTGTAATACGAACATATTGGGAGTCTGAGGTGGGCAGATCATTTGAGGTCAGGAGTTCGAGACCAGCTTGGCCAACATGGTGAAACCCTGTCTCTACTAAAAACACAAAAATTAGTTAGGTGTGGTGGCTCAAGTCTCTAATCCCAGCTACTCAGGAGGCTGAGGCAGGAGAATCAGTTGAACTAGGGGGCCACAGGTTGCAGTGAACTGAGGTCTTGCCACTGCACTCCAGCCTAGGTGACTGAGTGAGACTCTGTCTTAAAAAAAATGAATAGAAAAGGAGAAATTGGGGTCCCCAGGTTTTGTTCTGGACTCACCCCAAATGATTTCCTCTGTGTTCTTCTTGACTTTCTGACTATTTCCCTCAAATTCATCTTCAAATATAGAAAGAAACGAAGCACCAGGACTGTGACAACGCCAATTCATGGGGGTGGGATTGGGGCGTGGCTTGCAGCGAGACAGGGATTTAGCTTCCCCATAATTTCCGTCAGTTTCCACCAAAACTGGCTCAGATAAACAGACATAATTAACATGGAAACAGTAGACCTGCCACACTGAGCTGCAGGACAAATCCTTGGGTTCTTTCTGTCCCAAAGCTTCCAGAAGACTCAGGCAGGAGGACAGCTGAAGGGCAGAGGAGGCGGTGCTCCCTGGGTCCAATACTGGATTTAGAGAGACTCAAAAAGACCGGGGAAAACATGCCGTGGGGTCCCCGCAGAAGGCAAGAGTAGAAGATGAGGACAGGACCCCGAGAATTAGCAACGCAGCATGGAGAGTGCAGAGGATTTTAATTCTTCTCCCAAACTGAGCACCTGTGCTTGTCTGTCTAAAAGAACTGAATATTTCATTCCTATCTTGAAATGAATGCTTGCTCACTGCAACAACAAAGAAATTGGAGAAGAAAACCAGGATTCCCCAAGATCACTGCATTACTGCATTTCCATCTTTTTATCGATGCATTTATGCTAATATGACATCGAGTCATTTCTAAGAAGTGGTGGCTGGGTCTTTGACACTTTGCTTTAAGACCCAAGAGAGGGCTGGGCATGGTGGCTCACACCTGTAATCGCAGCACTTTGGGAGGCCTTGGCAAGAGGATGGCTTGAGGGCAGGAATTCTAAAGCAGTTGGGGCAACAAAGTGAGACCAGTCTCCACAAAAAAATTAAAAATTAGCCAGGCGTGGTGGTATGTGCCTGTAGTCCCAGCTACTCGGGAGAGGCTGAGGTGGAAGGTCGCTTGAGACCAGGAGGTCAAGGCTGCAGTGAGCCATGATGGCACTACTACACTCCAGCCTGGCAGAGCAAGATCCTGACTCAGAAAAAGAAAGGAAGAGAAAAAAAAGACTCAAGAGAGGAAGGTAAATGCCTTGGCCTTCTTCTCCGAGTTCCCTAATTTAGGCATGTCCTTTTCTTTTTTTCTTTAAAAAAACCAAAGCCTATTTTATATTATAATTTCATTTATTCAATCATCATTTAGCAAACACCTTTTCATATTAATATATGTCTTCAATGGCATTTTGTTTGTTTTGAGACAGAGTCTCGCTCTGTCGCCCAGGCTGGAGTGCAGTGGCACAATCTTGGCTCACTCCAACCTTCACCTCCCATGTTCAAGCCATTCTCCTGCCTCAACCTCCTGAGAAGCTGAAACTACAGGCACGCACCAACACACCCGGGTAATTTTTGTGTTTTTAGTAGAAACGGGGTTTCACTATGTTGGCCAGGCTGATCTCAAACTCCTGACCTCAAATGATACTCCTTCATTAGCCTCCCAAAGTGCTGGGATTATAGGCGTGAGTCACCGCGCCCGGCTGCAATGGCATTTTAAGCCACTGGTTAGTAACCCATGGCCTAAATCGTAACAGTAATAATAAAAGCTAAGTCTTATGAGCATTTAATGTACATCCACTGTGATATTGCAAGTAATATCTCCCTCAGATATTATAAATAATGCCACAGGGTATAAACCCACTGTGATATTGGGAGTAATATCTCCCTTGGATATTACCAATAGTATCACAGGGTGTACAGGGTGTACACCCACTGTGATATTGGCAGTAATATCTCCCTCAGATATTATGAATAATCTCAGTGTTTAAAAACATGCTGTGGCCGGGCGCGGTGGCTCAAGCCTGTAATCCCAGTACTTTGGGAGGCCGAGACAGGCGGATCACGAGGTCAGGAGATCGAGACCATCCTGGCTAATACGGTGAAACCCTGTCTCTACTTAAAAATACAAAAAACTAGCCGGGCGACGAGGCGGGCGCCTGTAGTCCCAGCTACTTGGGAGGCTGAGGCAGGAGAATGGCGTGAACCCGGGAGGCGGAGCTTGCAGTGAGCTGAGAGCCGGCCACTGCACTCCAGCCTGGGTGGCAGAGCAAGACTCCGTCTCAAAAAAAAAATAAAATAAAATAAAAAATAAAAACATGCTGTACACCCACAATGTTATTAGGAGTAATATCTCCCTAAAATATTACAAATAATATCATAGGGTGTACAACACGGTATACACCCACTGTGATATTAGAAGTAATATCTCCCTAAAATATTATGAATAATATCACAGGGTGTAAACACAGGGGACACACCCAATGTGAAATTAGGAGTATTATCACCCCAAGATATAGTGAATACTGTCACAGTGGGTACACACACTGTGATATTATGGATAATAATATCTCCAGGAAATGTGACGAATAATATTACAGGGTGCACACCCACTGTGATATTAGGGGTAATAACATCTCTCTAGGATATAACAAATAATATGACAGGGTGTACATCCACTGTGATATTACGGGTAATGATATCTCCCTAGGATATACCGAATAATATCACAGGGTGTACACCCACTGTATTAGGGGAAAGAACATCTCTGCAGAATATGATGAGTAATATCACAGGTTGTACACCCATGGTGATAATAGGAAAAATAATGTCTCTCAAGGATATAACAAATAATATGACAGGGTGTACAAACACTGTGATATGGGTAATAATATTTCCCCAGTACATAACGAATAATATCACAGGGTGTACACCACTGTGATATTAGAGGTAATAACATCTTCCCCAAATATAACAAATAATATCACAGGGTGTTCACCCATTGTGATATTGAATGTAATAATATCTCCCCAGGATATAACACATAATATCACAGGGTATACACCCACTGTGATATTATGGGTAATAATATCTTCCCAGGATATAATGAATAATAGTACAGAATGTTCACCCACTGTGATATTAGGAATAATAATACCTCCCCAGGACATACTGAATAATATCACAGGGTGTACACCCACTGTGATATTAGGAGTAATATTATTTCCCCAGGATATTACAAATAATATTACAGGGCGTACACCCCCTGTGACAATATGGGTAATATTTCACAGGATATTATGAATAACATCACAGGGTATACATGAGGGGTAATAATATCTCCCCAGGATATAATGAATAATATCACAAGGTGTACAGCCACTGTGATACTAGGAGTAATATAGTATCTCCCCAGGATATAACAAATAATATCACAAGGTGTACATGCACTGTGATATTAAAGGAAATAATCTCTCTTCAGGATATAATGAATAATATCACAAAGTATACAACCACTGTGATATTAGGGGTAATAATATATCCCCAGAATATAACAAATAATATCACAGGGTGTACACCCACCGTGACAATATGGATAATATCTTCCAGGATGCTATGAATAGTGTCAAAGAGTATACATCCACTGTGATATTAGGGGCAATATCCCCACACAATATTACAAATAATATCACAAGATGTACACTTACTGTGACATTAGGAGTAATATCCTAAAATATTACAAATAATATCAAGCATGTACACACATGGTGTACATTCATTGTGATATTATGATATCCATAGGGTATTACAAATAATATCACAGGATGTATGCCCACTGTGATATTAGGAGTAATATCTTTCTGGGAGGTCACAGCGTGTACACGCATGGTGTAAATTCACTGGGATATTAGGAGTAATATCTCCCTGGGGTATTACGGATAATATCACAGGAGGTACACACATGGTGTACACAAACTGTGACATTAGGAGTAATATTTCCCTAGAATATTAAGAAAAATATCACAGGTTGTACACCCACTGTGATATTAGAAGTAATATCTCCCTGGGATATTATGGATAATATCACAAAGTGTACACCCACTGTAATATTAGGAGTAATATTTCCCTAAGATGTTATAAATAATATCACAGGGTGTACACCCACTGTGATATTAGAAGTAATAGCTCCCTAAGATATTAAGAATAACATCAGAGGGTGTACACCCACTGTGATATTACAAATAATATCTCCCTAGGATATTACAAATAATAGTACAGTGTGTGCACCCGCTGTGACATTAGCAGTAATATTGGTCTATGTTATTAGTAATAATATCACAGGGTGTACACTCGCTGTGATATTAGGAGTAATATCTCCCTAGGATATTAGAAATAATATAACAGGGTGTACACCCACTGTGATATTAGGAGTAATATCTCCCTAAAATATTAGGAATAATATCACAGGGTGTACACATACTCTGATATTAAGAGTAATGTCTTTCTAGGATATTAGGAATAACATCACAGGGTGTACACGCACTGATATTAGGAGCAATATCTTTCTAGGGTATTATGAAATATATCACAGGGTGTACACCCACTGTGACATTGGGGTAATATCTTCCAAGGATATTGGAAATAATACCACAGGGTGTACTCCAACTGCGATATCAGAAGTAATAATATCTCTTCACAATATAACAAATAATATCAGAGGGTGTACACCCACTGCGATATTAGAAGTAATATCCTTCCAGTATATAACAGACAATATCACATGGTGTACACCCAATGTGATTTCAGAGGTAATAATACCTCCCCAGGATATAACAAATAATATCACAAGGTGTACACCCACTGTGATATCACGGGTAATTATTTATTTCCAGGATCTGATTAATAATATCACAGGGTGTATCCCCACTGTGATGTTAGAAGTAATAATATCTCCCTAGGATATAACAAATACTATGACAGGGTGTACAGCCACTGTGACATTCGGAGTAATATCTTCCCAGGATATGACAAATAATACCACAGTGTGTACACCTACTGTAATATTAGGGGTAATTTCTCCCCAGGATATAATAAAAAATATCACAGGTTGTACACACACTGTGACATTAGGGGTAATGTCACCCCAGGATATTAGGAATGATATCACAGGGTGTACACCCACTTTGACATTGTTGGTAATATCTGACCCAGGATATTACTAATAATATCACAATGTGTACACCCACTGTGACATTAGGGATAATATCCCCTATAATATATCAAATAATATCACAGGATTTGCACCCACTGCGACAATAGGGATAATATCTCCCAAGGATACTATGAATAATATCACAGGGTGTACACCATCTATGACATTAGGGTTAATAACATCTCCCCAGAATAAAATGAATAATATCACAGGGTGTACCTCCATTTTGATATTAGAAGTAACAATATCTCCCGAGGAAACAAGGAATAATGATACAAGTTTTAAACACACTGGGATATTAAGAGTAATAATATCCCCTCAGTATATAACAAATAATATCATAGGGTGTACACCCACTGTGATATTAGTTATAATAATATCTTCTTGGGATATAAGTAATAATATCATAGGGTATACACTCACTGGGATATTAGGGGTAATAATAGCTACTTAGTACACAATGAATAATATGAGAGGGTGTACACCCACTGTGGTACTAGAGGAAGTAATATCTCCTCAGAATATAATGAATAACGTATCAGGGTTTACACTCACCTTCATATTTGTGGTAATATCTTCTTAGGCTATAACGAATAACATCACAAGGAACACATCCACTGTGACACATGGGGTAATATTATTTCAGGATATTATAAATAATATCACAGGGTGTACACCCACTGTGATATTAAGGGTAATATGTCCCCAGGGTATTAAGAATAATATCACAGGGTGTACACCCACTGGGATATTAAGGGTAATACCTCCCCAATATATTACAAATAATATCAAAGGGTGTTCCTCCACTGTGATGTTAGGGGTAATACCCCCTCAGGATATTACAAATAGTATCACAGGGTTACACTCATTGTGACGTTAGGGATAATAACCTCCCAGGATATTATGAATAATAATATTATGAATAATAATTCATAATATCCTGGGGAGATATTATAATTACATGATGTACACCAACTGTGATATTAGGGGTAATAGCTCCCCAGAATATTACAAATAATATCACAGGATATACACACATGGTGTACATCCACTGGGATATCAGAGGTAGTATTTCCGTAGGATATCAAAAATAAAACCACAAGGTGTACACCCACTGTGATATTAGGAGTAATCTATTCCTAGGATATTAAGAATAACATCACAGGGTGTACACTCACTGTAATATTAGGAGTAGTATCTCCCTAGGACACTACAAAAAATACCACACGGTGTACACCCTCTGTGATATTAAAGGTAATAGGATCTTATGAACAATATCAGGAGGTGTACACCCACTGTGATATTAGGAGTTATATCTCGCTAGGTTATTACAAATACTATCACAGGTTGTACACACGGTGTACACTCACTGTGATATAAGGTGTAATATTTCTGAGAGCTATTATGAATATCACATTAAGTACATACATGGCATACACCAACTGTGATATTAGGAGTATTAACTCTATGAAATATTATAGAAAATGTCATAGAATGTACACAAATGGTGTACACCCACTGTAATATTTGGAGTAATACTTCCATAGGATATTATGAATGGTATCACAGGGTGTACACTTACTGTGGAATTATAAGTAATATTTCCCTAGGATAGTACAAATAATATCACAGAGTGTACACACATGATATACACCCACTGTGATACTAGGAGAAATATCTCCTTAAGATATCACGAATACTATCACAGGGTGTACACTCATGGGGTACACCCATTGTGATATTTGGAGTAATATCTCCCTAAGATGTCACGAATACTATCACAGTGTGTACACACATGGTGTACTCCAACTGTGATGTTAGGAGTAATATTTCCCTAGGATATTACAAATAGTGTAACAGGGTGTACACACAGGGGCTACACCAGCTGTGATATTAGCAGTAATATCTCCCGAGGATATTACCAATACTATCACAGGGTAGGAGTGATATCTCCCGAGAATATGATGAACAACAACACTGGGGGCGTGATATAAGGAGTGGTATCTTCCTAGGATATAATGAATAATGTATATCACAAGGAATGTACACCCTCTCTGATACTAGGAGTAATGTGATATTAGGAGTAATGTCTTTCTAGGATATTACGAATACTATCACAGCATGTACACCCACTGTGATTTTAGGAGTAATATCTTTCTAGGATATTAATAATACTATCACAGGACATACACACATGGGGTACATGCACTGTGACATTAGGGGTAATATATCCCTAGGACATATTCCTCATATTCTAAGAAGATATTTCTCCTAATATCACAGTGGGCACCCTGTGATATTACTCATAATATCCTAGGAAAATATCACTCCTAATATCACGTTGGGTGTACACCCTGTGATATTATTTGTAATATTCTAGGGTGATATCACTCCTAATATCACAGTGGGTGTACATCATGTGATATTGCTTGTACATCCACTGTGATATTAGGAGAAATATCTCCCACGTATATTACAAATAATATCACAGGGTATACACATGTGGTGGTCACAAACTTTGATATTAGGAGTAATGTCTAACTAGGATATTACAAATAATATCACAAGTTTTACACCCACTGTGATATTAGGAGTAATGTCTAACTAGGATATTACAAATAATATCACAAGTTTTACACCCACTGTGATATTAGGAGTACTATCTCCCTAAGATATTAGGGATAATGTCACAGGGTGTACCCCCACTGTGACATTAGGTGTAATATCTACCAAGAATATTATGAATAATAGCACAGGGTGTATGCCCACTGTGATATTTGGAGTTATATCTTTTTAGGATATTATGAATAATATCACAGCATGTACACCCACTGTGGTATCAAGAGTGATATCTCCCTAGGATATTACAAATAGTATTACAGGTTGTACACCCACTGTCATATTAGGAGTAATTTTTCCCTAGGTCGTTACAAACAGTATCACATGGTTTACACCCACTGTGATATTAGGAGTGATATCACCCTAGAATATTACAAACAATATCACAAGGGGTACACCCACTGTGATACTAGGAGAGATATCTTCTTAGGATATGACGAATAATATCAGAAAGGCTGTACACCCTTTGTAATATTAGAAGTGATATCTCCCTAGGAAATGATGAATACTACCACAGAAGGTGTGATATTAGGAGTGATATCTCCCTAGGATATGATGAATAATATCACAAGGAAAGTACACCCCCGTGATATTAGGAGTGATATCTAGCTAAGATATGACAGATAATATCACAAGAGTTGTACACCTTGTTATATTAGGAGTGATATCTCCCTAGGATATCACGAATAGTATCACAATGAGTGTACACCACCTGTAATATTTGGAGTAGTGTGTCCCTAAGATATGACGCCTAATGTCACAGGGGTGTACACCTTCTGTGATATTAGGGGTGATATTTCCCTGGGAAATGATGAATAATATCACAGAAGGTGTATGCCCACTGTGATATTATGAGTAATATCTTCCTAAAATATGACAAATAGTATCAAAGTGGGGTACACCCCCTATGATATTAGGAGTGACATCTCTCTGCGATATGATGAATAATATCACAAAGTGTACACCCACTGTGATATTAGGAGTGATATCACCCTGGGATATGATGAATAATATCACAAAGTGTACACGCTTTGCGATGTTAGGAGTGATCCCTTTCTAGGATATGACGAATAATATCACTCACTGTGTACACCCACTGTGATATCAGAGGTAATATCACCCTAAAATATTACGAACAATACCAAACGGTGTACACCCACTGTGTTATTAGGAGGGAATATTAACTCTATAAAATATTATGAAAATTTCACAGAATGTACACGCATGGTATACACACACTGTAATATTTGGAGTAATATCTGCCTAGGATGTTATGAGTGATATCACAAGGTCTACACCCACTGTGATATTTGAAGTAGTATCTCCCTAGGATATTACAAATAATATCACATGGTGTACACCCACTGTGATATTAGGAGAAATATCTCTGTAAGATATTACGAATACTGTCACAGGGTATACACACATGGTGTACACTCACTGTGATATTAGGAGTAATATTTTCCTAGGATATTACAAATAGTATAACAGGGTGTACACACAGGGGCCACACCCACTGTGATATTAGGAGTAATAGCTCCCTAACATATTATGAATACTATTACAGGGTAGGAGTGATATCTCCCTAGAATATGATGAATAACAATGCAGGGGGTGTGATATAAGGAGTGGTATCTTCCTAGAATATGACAAATAATATCACAAGGAGTGTACACCCCCGTGATATTAGGAGTAATGTCTTTCTAGGATACCACGAATAATCTCACACATGTACACCCACTGTGATTTTAGGAGTAATATCTTCCTAGGATATGACAAATGATATCACAAGGAGTGTACATCCCCGTGATATTAGGAGCAATGTCTTTCTAGGATACCACAAATAATCTCACAGCATATACACCTACTGTGATTTTAGGAATAATATCTCCCTAGGATATGACAAATAATATAACAAGGGGTTTACAACCCCTGTGAAATTAAAAGTTATATCTCCCTAGGATATGACGCTCCTTGTGATATTGGGAGTGGTATCTCCCTAAAATATGACGAGTAATATCAAAAGGGATGTATGCCCCTGTGATATTAGGAGTGATACCTCCCCAGAATATAACAAATAATATTCACAGAGTGAATATTATTCACAGAGGTGTACACCACCTTTGATTTTAGGAGTGATATCTCCCTAGATTATAATGAGTAACATCACAGGGTGTACACACACTGTGATATAAGGAGTGGTGTCTCCCAAAGATATGGTGAATAATATCTTGATATGATTCATAATACCTGTGATATTAGGAGTGATATCTCCTCAGGATATTGCAAATAATATCATAGGGTATACGTCCACTGTGATACTAGAAGTCATATCTTGCTAGGATATTATGAATAATATCACAGGGTGTACACTCACGGTAATATTAAGAGTAATGTCTCCCTAGGATGTTACGAATAATATCACAGGGTGTACACTCATAGTGATATAGTAGTAATATCTCTGTACGATATTGTGAATAATGTCAAAGATTGTCCACACATGTTGTACACCCACTGTGATGTTAGAAGTAATATCTCCTTAGGATATTTCGAATGAATCACAGAGTGTACACCCACTGTATATTAATATCTCCCTAAAATGTTACAAATAATATCACACTGTGCACACTCACTGTGATATTAGGAATAACATCTGTCTAGGATACTACAAATAATATCACAGGGTGTACACCCACTGTTATATTAGGAGTAATATCTCCCTAGGATATTATGAATAGTATTACAGGCTTTACACCCACTGTGACATTTAAAGTTATATCTCACTAGAAAATTACGAATAACATCACAGGGTGTACACCCACTGTGATATTATGAGTAATATCTTCCTAGGATATTATGAATAATTACAGGGTGTAGACTCTCTGTGATATTAAAAGTAATATCTTTCTAGGATATTACGAATAATATCACAGGATGTAAATTCACGGTGATATTAGGAGTAATATTTTCCTAGAATACTACACCCACTGTGTACCCCCACTGTGATATTAGGAGTAATAACTTCCTAGGACATTACGAGTAACTTCTCAGGGTGTACACCCACAGGGATATTAGGAGAAATAGCTCCCTGGGATACTATGAATAACATTAGCGGGTGTAGACCCACTGTGAATAATAGGAGTATTACCTACCGAGAATATTACGAATAATATCAGAGGATGTACACCCACTAAGATATTATGAGTAATATCTCCCTAGGAAAGTACATACAATATCACAGTATGTACACCCACTGTCATATTAGTAGTTATATCTCCATAGAATATTACAAATAATATTGAAGGGTGTACACCCTTTTTTCTAGGATATTACTAATAATATCACGGGGTGTACTTTCACTGTGATATTAGCAGTAATATCTCCCTAGTATACTACAAATAATATAACAAGGTGTCCACACACTGCAATATTAGAAGTAATACTTTCCTAAGATATTACGAATAAAATCACAGGGTGTACACCCACTTTGAAATTAAAATTATATCTCTCTAAGGTATTTTTAATAATATCACAGAGAGTACACCGTATGTGATAGTAGGAGTAATATCTCCCCAGGATATTATGAATAATATCACAGAGTTTACACCCACAGTGATACTATGGGTAATATCTCTTTAAGATATCATGAATAACATCATAGAGTGTACACCCACTGTGATACTGGGAGTAATTATCTCCTTAAGATATTATGAATAAAATCACAGTGTGTACACCCATGGTGATATTAGGAGTAGTATCTTTCTATGATATTGCAAATAACATCACAGCATGTACACCCACTCTGATATTAGGAGAAATAGCTTCCTAGGATATTAAGAATATCATCACAGGGTGTACACCCACTGTGACATTTGGAGTAATAACTCCTGAGGATATTATGTATAACATCACAGGGTGTACATTCACTGTGATATTAGGAGTAATCGCTCCCTAGGATATTAGAAATAACATCACAGGGTGTACATCCACTGTGATATTAACAGTAATAACTCCCTAAGATATTATGAATAACATCACAGGGTGTACACCCACTGTGATATTAAGAGTAATAACTCCCTAAGATATTATGAATAACATCATAGAGTGTACACTCACAGTGATATTAGGGGTAATCGCTTTCTAGGTTATTACGAATAACATCACAGAGTGCACACCCACAGTGAAATTAGGAGTAATAGCTCCCTAGGGTATTACGAATAACATCACATGTTGTACACTGACTCTGATATTAGGAGTAATGGCTCTCTAGAATATTATGAATAACATCAAAGGGTGCAAACTCACTGTGATATTAGGAGTAATCACTCTCTAGGATATTAAAAATGACATCACAGGAAGTACACCTAATGTGATATTAGGAGTAATAGCCTCCTAGATTGTTACAAATAACATTGCAGGGTGTACAACCACTGTGATATTAGGAGTAATAGGTACCTAGGGTATTACAAATAACATCAAAGGGTTTACACCTGCTGTGACATTAGGAGTAATAGCTCCCAGGATATTATGAATAACAGCAGGGTGTACACTCACTGTGATATTAGGAGTAACAGTTTCTGAGGATTTTACAAATAGTGTCACAGGATATATTCCCACTGTGATATTAGGAGTAATAACTCCCTAGGATATTACAAATAATATCAGAGAGTGTATACCCGCTGTGATATTGGGGTAATAGCTCCCTAGAATATTATGAATAATACCACAGGGTGTACATTCACTGGGATATTAGGAGTAACAGTTTCTGAGGATTTTACAAATAGCATCACAGGATGTATTCCCACTGTGATATTAGGAGTAATAACTCCCTAGGATATTACAAATAATATCAGAGAGTGTACACCCGCTGTGATATTGGGGTAATAGCTCCCTAGGATATTACGAATAATATCACAGGGTATACACTCACTGGGATATTAGGAGTAATAGCTTCCTAGGATATTATGAATAATATCACAATGGGTTTACACACATGGTGTACATCTACTCTGTTGTTAGCATAATATCTCCCTAAGATATTATGAATAATATCACAGTGGATGTACACACATGTACATCCACTGTGATATTAGGAGTAATATCTTTCTAGTATATTAAATATAATATCTCAGGGTTTACACACATGGTGTACACTCACTGTGATATTAGGAGTCACATCATCCTGGGATATTACAAATGTTATCACAGAGTGTACACCCACTGTGAAATTAGGAGTAATATTTCTCTAGGATATTATGAATAATATCACAGGGTGTACACCCTCTGTGATATTAGGAGTAATATCTCCCTTGAATATTATGAATAACATCACACAGTGTACAACTACTCTGATATTAAAAGTAATATCTCCCTCGGTTATTACGAATAATATCACAGGGTGTACACCCAGTGTGATGTTAGAAGTAATATCTCCCTCAGATATTATGAATAATGTCACAGGGTATACATTCACTGTGATATTAGGAGTGATATTTCCCAAGGATATTATGAATGATATGACAGCGTGTACACCCACTGTGATATTAGAATTAACATCTCCCTAGAAATTTACAAATGATATCACAGGCTGTACACCCACTGTGATATTAGGAGTAATATCTCCCTAGGAAATTATGAATAATATCACAAGGTGTACACACGTTATGTACACCCACTGTGATTTTAGGAGCAATATCTCACTAGGATATTACAAATAATATCACAGAGTTTACACCCACTGTGATATTTGGAGATTTTTTCCCTAAAATATTACAAATCATATCACAGGTATACACTCACTATGATGTTATGAGTAATATCGCCCTAGGATATTTCGAATCATATCACAGGCTGCACACCCACTGTGATGTTAAAAGTAATATCTTTCTAGGACATTAAAAATAGTATCACAAGGTGTACACCCACTGTGAGATTAGGAGTGATATCTCCCTAGAATATTATGAATAATATCGCAGTGTGTACAGCCACTGTGATATTAGGAGTGATACCTTTCTAGGATATTACAAGTAATATCATAGGGTGCACACCCACTGTGAAATTAAAAGTAATAGCTCCCTATGATATTATGAATAATATCACATAGTGTACACTTACTGTGATATTAGGAGTTGTATCTCCCTAGGATATTATGAATATTATCACAGAGTGTATGCCCACTGTGATAGTAAAAGTATTATTTTTCTAGGATATTACGAATAATATTGCACAGTGTACTCCCTCCGTGATATTAGGAGTTATATCTCCCTAGGATATTACAAATAATATCACAGGGTGTACATCGTGATATTAGGAGTAATATCTCCATATGATATTATGAATAATATCACAGGGTGTACACCCACTGTGATATTAAAAGTATTATCTTTCTAGGATATTATGAATAATATCACAGGGTGTACACCCACTGTGATATTAGGAGTAATATATCCCTAGGATATTACAAATAATATGACAGCGTGTACACCCACTGTGAGATTTGGAGTAATATATCTGTAGCATATGATGAATAATATCACAGGGTGTACACCCACTGTGATATCAGGAGTAAAATCCCCCTTGGATATTACAAATAATATCACAGTGTGTACTCCCACTGTGATATCAGGAGTAAAATCTCCTTCGGATATTACGAATAATATCACAGGATGTACACCCACTGTGATATTAGGAGTAATATCTCCCTCGGATATTTCGAGTAATATCACAGGGTTTACACACATGGTGTTCACCCACTGGGATATTAGGACAGTATCTCCCTTGGATATTACGAATAATATCAGAGGCTGTACACAGGTGGTGTTCACCCAGCGTGTTATTCGGAGTAATGTCTCCCTCAGATATTAGGAACAGTCTCCCCCTGGGACTTAGCAGAGCGTAACCCCCCAGTGTTAAATAAGCGGCCACAGCAAGAGGCAGAGGCGCAGGGACTGAAATGAAGACAAAGATCTGACAAGTTTAAAAAACGTATTTAAAATAGAATTTATAAAATGCTTCATCTGCCGACTCAGGAGCCCCTGGTGCAGGGTGGGGTGGGAGTTGGCAGCTGCCCGCTACGCCAGCAGAGTGAGACTGCAGGAGTGCGGCCCTCCCTCCCGTGCCTCTCTATTCAGACACCCAAGGGGCCCACGTGCACTCCTGGGATCACACGACCCGAAAACAGGACCCCAGAGGTTTCTTGAGTCTCTGCTTACCAGGGCGACCGGGTACAGCCCTGCCAGCCCATTGCATAATCTTCTAAGTTCTCCCTACCACCCTCCATTCCAGCAGTGAGGTGACTGTGACGTGGTCTCCATCCTCTTGGCCTTGACCCAGTGGTCCCCGCGATTGGAAGCTTAGGCGGTCACCAGGCCTCCTTGTTACTAACGTGTGCACACCTTTCGGTTCTCTCATTGGGATGAACTCCTGGAAATTGCTGGGTCCAAAGTGTTTGGGAAGTTTGGAGTGATTCTTGTTGCAGGGGGAAGAGGGAACTATGGAGATGTCACTGAAATTTCAGGGGTTCCGGGACCCCCCAACCCGGTGCCTGTCCCAGCTCCCCGAGCGCCTCTCTCCTCCGCTCCTCCCTCCCCCACCTCGACTGTTTTCACCTCCCGTGACCTCACCCCCACCATGCATCTGGACCTTGCCCGGCGCCTCCCGATCCCAGAGCTCGAATCCCAGCCGGACCAGCCCAGCCCCGCCCCTTCCCTGGCAGGAGCGAGGCGGAGCAGTCTGCCCAGAGACTTAGCGGCAGACAGACGCTGGGACCCACGACGACAGAAGGCGCCGATGGCCGCGCCTGCTGAGCCCTGTGCGGGGCAGGGGGTGAGTGCCCCCCCATCGCGCCCCCCTCTCCTTTTCCAGGCTTGGTTTGGCTGCAGCGCTCTCGGGCTGCGATACTAGGGATTCCTGGACCCGGGAAGCGAGGAGACTTACTCCAGCACCCCTCACTGCAGCGGGTTGGACTCCTTTCACCAACCCAGCGCCCCCGACAGCCCAGCTCAGTCTAAGGGGCCACCAGACCTCCCAGCTACTAGGGGCTTTGACCCTTATTTGCATAAAGCTAGTGGGTGCTCCGAGCCCTCCTACCCCCAGAGAGCCTTACCTCTCTGGTTTCTTTCTCCATTGCTCTTAGCAAAGGACTCCAGAGAGTGGAGTTCATGGGGTGAGGGTGGGGGTTGCAAACTGCCAGCATTTCGAGGGCCAGGGAGATGAAGGGATAAGTTGGTATGAACTGAGGGCTTCCTCTGTGCCTAGCCTTGTGCCCAACCTTGTGCCATGCTGCTATGAACTTTGCTGCTATTAATCCATTTAATACAGCTCATAGAGGTAGAGTCTCATTATTCACCTTCTGCAGGGAAGGAAACTGAGACACAGAGAGGTTAAAGTTCGCACAGCCAGTAAGTTGTGAAACCAGGGGGAGTAAAAAGACAGGGGAGAGAGAATTGAAGAGGCCATGTCCACTAAACTTCAAATTTGTTCTAGGGTTAGATAGGACCAGCAGACCTGCTGATATGAAAATAACACATTAAGCTGGGCCAGTGGCTCTTGCCTGTAATCCCAGTACCTAGGAGGCTGAGGCAGGAGGATTGCTTGAGGCCAGGAGTTCGAGACCAGCACGGGCAACATTGAAAGACTCCCCATCTCTACAAAACATAAAAAAAAATATATATATATAGCCAGGCCTGGTGAGGCAGCTTATGCCTGTAATCCCAGCACTCTGGGAGGCCGAGGTTGGAGGATTGCTTGAGGCAGGAGTTCAAAGCTTTGGTGAGCTTTGGTTGTGCCACTTCAGCCTGGGCAACAGAGTGAGACTCTGTCTCTAAAACATAAATTAATTAATAAAAAATAAAAATAAATCACACATCAAGACCACCAGTCGAACAAGATTTGGGGTCAGATAAGCCTGGGTCAGAGTCAGCTCTGCTACTTCCCATTTATGTGGCCCTGAGGGAGGCAGTTCCCCGATTGGTGCCTCGGTCTGCTGGTCTCTGAAATGAGGACAGCACTGCCTATGTGCTGGAGTTGTTATAAGGATTAACTGATGGTCTGTGCCTAGCAATGATTATGGAGCTCAGGTCTCCTAGATCACATGGCCCAGTTCCCTGGGTTCAAATACCAGTCCTTCCACTCCTCAGCTGGGTAAAGTCAGCCAAGTTACTCAACCTTTCTGGTCCTCGGCTTCTTCACCTGTAAATCAATATGATAATTGCATCTACCTAGGGTTAATGTCAGGATGAAAGGAGTTGAGAATTATTAGGTATTCCAAAGAGTGCTCGGCACATTTTTGTATAAATGTTAAAGATTCAAAAAATTGCCTGGGCCCCCGGGCAGGTGAGTTGGGTACCCCGCCTTATACCATCCTAAGGGGCCTCCTGGTGTTCCCTCAGGTCTGGAACCAGACAGAGCCTGAACCTGCTGCCACCAGCCTGCTGAGCCTGTGTTTCCTGAGAACAGCAGGGGTCTGGGTGCCCCCCATGTACCTCTGGGTCCTTGGTCCCATCTACCTCCTCTTCATCCACCACCATGGCCGGGGCTACCTCCGGATGTCCCCACTCTTCAAAGCCAAGATGGTAGCTGCCATCCCTGGGAGCCTGGAACCAGGCAATGGTGGGGGGAGGCAGGGGAGAGGCTGGAACCTGGTGAAGTCTTAAAGCAGACTCCTCCTATCAGGGTGTAGAAGGGAATCTGTTAATCAAACAGAGCAATATTAGAGAGGTTACAGAGGTCAACTCGGTGGAACATGGTTCTCCCAAACAGATTTTGTAATTCCGAAAATACATGCATGCAAAAACACATACATGCACAAACACATACATACACTCCCATGTTCCCGGACAGTTTATAACTACCATAACCTGGCATTTTCCAAAACATACCATGTAGACTCTTGGGTACACAAGGTAATTTTAGGGCCACATTGGGATGAACCTTTTAAAAAGTTATGCATTTATTTTTATGTTCCCCCACTGGCTGTATGATAGGACAATTTTTATATGTGATATGTATTTAGTGTGTTAAATAAACACTGGCATTCCAAGTGTGAGCCTTTCTGCTCATCCATCCTCTTCTACTCCGTTCTTGTAGGCTTCTAAAGAATGTTCTTCAGAGTTCATTCATTCTTCTGCCATTGTGTCAATTTTTGCATAATCACCCACCAACAACCCAAGGGTTGGCAAACTTAAAGAGCCAAGCAGTACATAGTATTTGAGACTTTGTGAGCCAGATAATCTTCCTTCCGAACACTGAACTCTGCCATTCCAGAATGAATGCAATAGTCATAACCATAGACAATAGTCATGACTGTGTTACTTTTTTTTTTTTTTCTGAAATGCAGTTTTGCTCTTGTCACCCAGGCTAGAGTGCAATGGTGTGATGTCAGCTCACTGCAATGTCCGCCTCCTGGGTTCAAGTGATTCTCCTGCCTCAGCTTCCGAAGTAGCTGGGATTACAGGTGCCCACCACCATACCTCGCTTTTTTTTTTTTTTTTTTTTTTTGTATTTTTAGTAGAAACAGAGTTTCGCCATGTTGGCCAGGCTGGTCTCCAACTCCTGACCTCAGGTGATCTGCCTGCCTTGGCCTCCCAAAGTGCTGGGATTACAGGTACGAGCCATCACCCCCGGCGGACTGTGTTTCAATAAAACTTTATTTGTAGTCACTGAAATTTGGATTCCATGTAATTTTCACCTGTCATGACATATGCTTTTTATTTTTCTTTGATGATTGATAGTTTGCCAACTTCTGCTTTAAACTGAGGTTCTTTGAGCAGTTCCTCCAATATGCCTTAGCTCTGGCCTTCTCTCTGGTGTGTACATGTTCTCTCATTTTCTTCCTTTCTTTTATTCAATAGAGAAACCAATATATATTAGAGAGACCCTAGAGACTTACTGACTCCTTGATTTCATAGCAGGGATTGAAAATGACTTGGAGAGAGGATAGTTTTTTACCTGGTGAGTACATTTCATTTCCTGCTGTTTCTTCACACCCAAAGTCATCTGACATGTGCTTGATTGGAGCACTTCCTGCATTTCGGAAAACACTCGACTGGCTCAAGCCCTTGCTGTACATTATTTATATGACAATTACAGATCAGGACCGATCTGCAATGCCCTTTACACATCGTTCACGTTGGCACATTGCCAGCTGGTGATACTGGTTTGTTACAGGGCCCCAGCCAGGATGTTGCAGAACCAGCTCCCAGTTGGACATGGGGTCGCCCACCCGTTTGCTGTGACCTCTCTTATTGCCCCCCAAGCTTATCTAAGCCTGTACCCTCAGGTACTTGGGTTTGCCCTCATAGTCCTGTGTACCTCCAGTGTGGCTGTCGCTCTTTGGAAAATCCAACAAGGAACGTCTGAGGCCCCGGAATTCCTCATTCACCCTACCGTCTGGCTTACCACGATGGTAATGATGCCTTCTGTCTGGAGCCTGGCTTGCTCCCAGCTGCTGCTTTGCCTGCCACAGTGAAGAGCGAGGGGAAGAGAAGAGGCTCCCCTCAGCCTCCACCCTCCCCTAAGCGGCCTGCTCTGACTTTCCCGTCCAGAGCTTCGCAGTGTTCCTGATTCACACTGAGAGGAAAAAGGGAGTCCAGTCATCTGGAGTGCTGTTTGGGTACTGGCTTCTCTGCTTTGTCTTACCAGCTACCAGCGCTGCCCAGCAGGCCTCCGGAGCGGTAAGTGGGGGTGTGGGCCACCCCGGGAAACCAAAATGGTGGCTCTGGCCTTGGGTCCCATCTTTCCTCCTCCCGTTTCCACATATGACTTATTCTCTACACAGTGACACACATAAGCCAGTGACTTACACTCTAGAGACACAAAATCCACTCCCACAACTGTAAGTACCCACCATCCCATACATTTCTTATCAACACAATTTCCTGTCTTACATACCCACATCACACGTGCCACTTGCACATGACGCACACACTTATATGAACTGATTCATACATCACACAAGCACATGCATGCATGCACACACACACAACCTGGGCACAGGGCACAGACACACCTGTGTGCACACATACTTCTATGTGCACATTTCCCCTCATCTCATGGATTCACCCTCCCCACGTTCCTATACATCTTTATTTACACACTCATTCTGCACACCCACTCATATTTCTGTTGCTCAATCTGGGAAGCAGCCTTTTTTTTTTTTTTTTTTTTTTTTTTGAGAGGCTCTCTCTATCGCCCAGGCTGGAGTGAAGTGGCATGATCTTGGCTCACTGCAATTTCTGCCTCTCGGGTTCAAGCGATTCTCCTGCCTCAGCTTCCTGTGTAGCTGGGATTACAGGTGCGTGCCACTACACCTGGCTAATTTTTGTATTTTTAGCAGAGACGAGGTTTCACTATGTTGGCCAGGCTGGTCTCGAACTCCTGACCTCAAGTGATCCTGACCTCAAGTGATCCACCCGCCTTGGCCTCCCAAAATGTTGGGATTACAGGCATGAGCCACTGTGTCCGGCCAGAAGCAGCGTTTCTATATTAGGGAGACATGATGGGTCATTTTCTCCGCAAAGAGAAAAACATGTAGTCTAGACCAACTTCTCTCAACCTCAGCTTTAGTAACGTTGTGGCCAGATAAGTCTTTGCTGGGAGGACAGGGTTGTCCTGTTTGCTGTAGAGTGTGAAACAGCATCCCTGGCTTCCGCCGATAGATGCCAGTAGCATATCATCCAATTGCAGTAACTCAAAATGTCTCGCGATATTACCAAGTGCTCCTGGGGGTGAGGACAAAGTCACCCACCTACTGAGGAGCAGTGGCCTCGACAGAGTGCTTAGCCAAGGCTTCTGGGAGAGGGGGTTGTCTTAACACCAATGATCAGGCGGCAGCAGGTTTCAGATATTTTACTTTATTATTGTATTTTTGTGGAGACAATATCATGCTCTGTTGCCCAGGCTGATCTTGAACTCCTGGGCTCAAGCAATTCTCTGACCTCAGCCTCCTAAAGTGCTGGGATTATAGGCATGAGCCACCACGTCTGGACTCACAGATCATTTCTTGAGTCCAGTGGTTACTCCATCCTGCCCCTAAAGGAGAAAGTAGAGAAGCATCATCCTGTCTTTAAGGACAGGGTTTTTATTTTTCGTTTGTTTATTCTGAGACAGAGTCTTGCTCTGTCGCCCAGGCTGGAGTGCAGTGGCACGATCTTGGCTCACTGCAACCTCCGCCTCCTGGGTTCAATCGATTCTCATGCCTCAGCCTCCCGAGTAGCTGGGATTACAAGCATGTGCCACCACGCCCAGCTAATTTTTGCAGTTTTAGTAGAGACAGGGTTTCACCATGTTGGCCAGGCTCGTCTCAAATGCCTGACCTCAAGTGACTCACCCACCTTAGCCTCCCAAAATGCTGGGATTACAGGCGTGAGCCACAGCGCCTGACCGAGGACAGAGTTTTTAAAAGAGGAACCTTTGTAACTAAGGGGAAATTCCACAGGGTATTCAGTAATTTCTGAAAGGCTGGGCTCCCACAGTTGACATAAGTCAGGTTTTTGGGACACAGCACAGAAACAATAGTACTGGGACCATTTACACTCCGGGGTTCCAACCATGTGCAGGCACTGTGGCAGGCACTTACACAGCTATCCTCAATGGATTCTCACAATAGTTCACAGTGATGGATTCTTTTTTCTTTTTTCTTTTCTTTTTTATTTTTAATAGAAACAAAGTCTCATTATGTTCCCAAGGCTGGTCTCAAACTCCTAGGCTCAAGTGATCTTCCCACCTAAGCCTCCCAAAGTGCTGGGACTATAGGCTTGAGCCAATGTGCCCAGCCAGTGATGGATTCTAGCCGTCCCATTTTAAAGACAAGGGAGACTAAGGCTAGGAGAAGGGAATGACAGCCTCAGGGCCACAAAGCTTGGGAGTGCAGAGCCCAAGTTCATCTCAGGCAAATTCAGAACAAACTTTCTGAGAGAAACAGTGGGGAAAACAGTGGTAGTTTAGGGAAGATGGGCCATATTGTCATTGGAATATCCAGTTGTGTGCTATCTGAAAAAAAAAAAACAAAAAAAAAAACAAAAACCCAAAAAACTAGAAGAGTATAAAATCCAGTAGAGGAATTGTGATTTGAAACTAGGGATCTGATTTAAAGCCATAAAAACTCAGTTCACACTAGCTTAAGGAAAAGGGAAGGTCAGGGGGGTTATTAGCTCCTGTATTTATTAGCTCATACCCATGGGATCTCCCAGGCATGAATGATCCAGGCCTGGGACCAGGTACCAGATCTCCACTTCTGCCTCTTAGCTTTGCCATGTTAGCTTGATTCTCCAATGGAGGGGCAAGAAGAACCACCAATACCTTCAGACTTATGTTCTACCACGTAGCAAACCCGGCAGAATCTCCCAGTGGTTCCAGCTCTCAAGTACCCAGCATGGGATGCTATATGCATTCCTAACCCAGCCATGGTAGCCAAAAGACTAGAATGTATTCATTGGCCAAGCCTCAATCACCCACTCAGCCTTGGAGTAGAGTCAGTTCTGCACAAATCACATGCCTGAACACAAGCAAAAAGACTTAGGAAGAAAGAAAAATCAGTATATGGAAGATATCTCTGTATGATTATTACAGCACCATTCACAATAACCAAGATTTGGAAGCACCTTAAGTGTCCATCAACAGGTGAATTGATAAAGAAAATGTGGTGTAAAAACACAATGGAATACTAAGCAGCTACAAGAATGAGGTATTGTCATTTTCAACAACATGGATGTTAAGTGAAATAAGCCAGGCACAGAAAGACAAACTTTACGTGTTCTCACTTATTTCTGAAAGCTAAAAATTAAAACAATTTAACTCATGAATATACAGAGTAGACGGAAGGTTACTAGGGGCTAGGAAGGATAGTGCGTGGGGGACATGGGAATGGTTAATGGGTACAAAAAATAGAAAGAATAATACCTATTTGATGGCACAACAGGGTGACTATAGTCAATAATAATTTAATTGTTCATTTAAAAATAACTAAAAGAGTCTGGACACAGTGGCTCACACCTGTGGAGCACTTTTTCCAGCAGTTTGGAAAGCCGAAGCAGAAGGATCATCTGAGGTCAGGAGTTCAAGACCAGCCTGGGTAACATGGTGAAACCCCGTCTCTACTAAAAATACAAAAAAAATTAGCCAGGCGTGGTGGTGCACACCTGTAAGCTCAGATACTCAGAAGACTGAGGCAGGAGAATCGCTTGAACCCAGGAGACGGAGGTTGCAGTGAGCCAAAATTAAGCCACTGAACTCCAGCCTGGGCAACAGAGTGAGACTCCAACTCAATAATAGACTAAAAAATAAAATAACTAAAAGAGTAAAATCGATTGTTTATAACAGAAAGGATAAATGCTTGAGGGGATGGAGACCTCATTTACCCTGATGTGATTATTATGCATTGCGTGCCTGTATCAAAACATCTCACGTCACCCAGAAATATATATATCAGGCTGGGCGTGATCCCACACCTGTAATCCCAGCACTTTGGGAGGTCGAGGCAGGTGGATCACCTGAGGCCTACATGGTAAAACTCCATCTCTACTAAAATACAAAAATTAGCCAGGGGTCATGGCACATGCCTGTAATCCTAGCTACTCGGGAGGCTGAGGCAGGAGAATTGCTTGAACCCAGGAGGCAGAGGCTGCAGTGAGCCAAGATCGTGCCACTGCACTCCAGCCTGGGTGACAGAGCAAGACTCTGTCTCCAAAAAAAAAAGTATATATGTGTGTATATATACATATATGTATACATATACATATATACGTATACATATATACACACATATATATACACACACACATATATGTAAATTTTAAAATTTTTTTAAATTAAAAAAAAGAAAGAAAATTAGGGTGTTTCTGACCAGATGACAGGGCAGCAGATGCAAAAATCATTGTGGCGTGGCAGCAGGAGCATCGCAATTTTGGACCAGATCATCTGCGTGTCCCTGAACAAGGTGCTGTCACTTCTCTGAGCCTTGGTTTCCCCATGAGTCAAAGGAAGCAAGTAAACCCCAGCTGATGAGACTGTGTATGGCAAGAATGCTGCATGTGCCCAGGGCAGAGCCAGTGCTCAATAAAACCAGCTCCCGTCTCTGCACACCAGAGAACACTGGCCAAGGGGGAGCAGGGTTGAAGACTGGGGTAGAGGGTGGAATGGAGAAAGGATTTCCTTTGTGGCACAAAGAAGGTAAAGTGTTTCTTCATCTCATTGTCCCAGCAGCTGTGGCCAGTCATCACGTGGCTAAGGACAAACCCCCAGACACAGCCCTGGCCCACCATTTGTACAAACAGAATATCATAAATTGGGTATTTGAAAATTAGGACCTGCTGGGCATGGTGGCTCACACCTGTAATCCCAACACTTTGGGAGGCCAAGGCGGGCAGATCACTTGAGGTCAGGAGTCTGAGGCCAGCCTGACCAACATGGCAAAACCCCATCTCTACTAAAAATATTTTTAAAAAATTAGTCAGGCATGGTGGTAGGCACCTGTAATCCCAACTGCTCAAGAGGCGGAAGCAGGATAATCACTTGAACCCAGGAGGCAGAGGTTGCAGGGAGCCGAGATCACGCCACTGCACTTCAGCCTGGGCGACAGAGTGAGACTTTGTCTTAAAAAAAAAAAAAAAAAAAAAAAAAAGAAGAAGAAGAAGAGAAAATTAGAACCACTAGGAATGCCAGGGCTCTGGCTTTCAAATACTCTTGCCCTGGACCCCAGCATGGATACTGACCTCAGCATCAGAAACCTTTTCTCTCCTCTGAACACACTCCTCTGCCTCCATTCCTTACCTTCTGCTTTCCCTCCCACAGGGCTTCCAGAGTGACCCTGTCCGCCACCTGTCCACCTACCTATGCCTGTCTCTGGTGGTGGCACAGTTTGTGCTTTCCTGCTTGGCGGATCAACCCCCCTTCTTCCCTGAAGACCCCCAGCAGTCTGTAAGTCACCAAGTTCCAACCTCATTCCTATTCCACTTTGAGGTCTCAGTCACGCCCAAGTGACCAAAAGTCTCTAATTTTTTATTCATTTAGCCATCCAGCAAAATGTGTATTGCATTTCTACTCGGTGCCACAGTTGGCAGACTTTTTCTGTGTGGGCCAAGAGAAAATATTTTAGACTCTGTGAGTCATACAGTGATTTCGGTGACAACCACTCAACTCTGCCATTGAACACAAAAGCAGAATATGTCAACAAATATTCTGTTGCAATAAAATATTCTGCTGTGTTGCAATAAAATTTTATTTGCAGAAACGGGCAGTAGGCCAGATTTGGTCATAGTTTGCCAACCCCCCTCTATGCCCTAGCAAGGACTTAAGGATCTGTGGTGAACAAGCAGATAGAGTTTCTGTTCTCATGTAGCTACTGGTCAAGTAAGGGAACCAGATGTTGGTCACATAATTAAACAAATAAGTTGAAACTTGGCTGTGCACAGTGGCTCATGCCTGTAATCCCAACACTTTGGGAGGCCAAGGCAGGTGGATCACTTGAGGTCGAGAGTTCAAAATCAGCCTGGCCAACAGGGTATAGCCCCGTCTCTACTAAAATTACAAAAATTAGCCAGGCATGGTGGCGCACGCCTGTAATCCCAACTACTCGGGAGGCTGAGGCAGGAGAATCCCTTGAACCCAGGATGTGGAGGTTGCAGTGAGCCGAGCTTGTCCCATTGCACTCCAGCCTGGGTGACAAAGAGCAAAACTCCACCTTAAAAAAAAAAGAAGGAGAAAACAGAAAATTACCCCTGGGGTGCGTGCTCTGTAGGAGAAGTTCATGAGAGATTTATAATAGGTAACATTGAAGCAGTTTGTAAAACTAAGAAACAATTCTTTTGAGGAAGAGACTGATCTGACATGATATAAATAGATGTTCAAATGGGCTGGATGCAGTAGATCACACCTGTAATCTCAACACTTTGGGATGCTGAGGAAGGATGATTGTTTGTGCCCATGTGTTCTACATCAGACTACGTAATGCAGTGAGACCCCATCTCTACAAAAAGTTTTTTTAAAAATAGCCAAGTGTGGTGGTACATGGCTGTAGTCCCACTACAGAGTAGTTCTGTAGAGTCCCATAGAGCAGCTCTGTGGAGGCTGAAACAGGAGGATTGCTTGAGTCCAAGAGACAAAGGCTGCAGTGAGCTATGACTGCACCACTGCACTCCAACCTGGGTGACAGAGGGAGACCCTGTCTCAAAAAAAAAGAAAAAAAAAATTGCTGGAAGGCTTGAGAATAATTAAAACTATCATAGAAATCTTTTTTGCACCTACAAGAGTAGCAACAAAATTTAAAAGCTGATAAACTGTGATGGCAGAAATGTGAAATGGGCACCTTCACGCCTTATTGGTAAAGAGTACAGACTGTTGTAATCTTCCTGGAGCACCTGACAAAATCCCATGACAGGTCTCTCTTCACAACATTTGCCAAGGGATATTGTCAAGGATCCCATTGTCTTCGTTATGCAGGGTCCTTGCTTCTGAGATGCAAAGCAAGGTTTTGGTTTCAGTATAATCATAGTTGTTCTTCTGAGCCACTGTTAGTTCTTACCTTATGGACATTGCCAGGCCTGTGGCCCAACCTCTTTTTACCCTGCCTGTTGGGAAGCACCAAGCTCACTGGTGTGCACCTCTGGCAAGGAGACAGGGCACCTTGATGTGTACTTTCAGTACTAAATACACAGTCAGGGCTGGGTGCAGTGGCTCACGCCTGTAATCCCAGCATTTTGGGAGGCCAAGGTAGGCAGATCGCTTGAGGTCAGGAGTTTCAGGTCAGCCTGGCCAACATGGTGAAACCCTGTCTCTACTAAAAATACAAAAAATTAGCTGTGTGTGGTGGTGCACACCTGTCATCCCAGCTCTTTGGAAGGCTGAGGCAGAAGAATCGCTTGAACCCAGGAGGCAGAGGTAGTAGTGAGCCAAGATCACACCATTGTACTCTAGCCTGGGCAAAAGAGTGAACCCCTGTCTCAAAACAACAACAACAACAACAAAAAAAAAAAACACAGTCAGTTCACCCTATCTTCCTGCCCTTGCCACATACTTCCCTTCTCCATTTCTGTCTGTTGCAGAACACCTGTCCAGAGGCTGGGGCATCCTTCCCCTCCAAAGCCATGTTCTGGTGGGTTTCTGGGTAAGTAAAGTCACAAGAAAGGGTTGGGGTGGTACCTCACCCACCTGCATTTGCTGCTCTGATTCCCACCCATGGCCCTTCCTCTATGCTTACAAAGGCCAGCAAGGCTTTCTCCATCCCAGCCTTAGTGCTTTCTTCTTTGTGTTCAGTGTCCACCATCTGCATCCTGTTCCCATTCACTCACTGGCGTGAGATCTGGATTTGAATCCCGGTTCTGCCTTTTAGCAGGCCATGTCACAAACCCCCGGAGTCTCAGTTTTCCCCTCTGTAAAATGGGGACGATTCAACCTTCATGAGACAGAAAGTGCTTAGTGCTTGCACACAGCAGGTGCTTGATAGTAATAGAATTGTCTCCAATACTTGACTTGAGTCATTCCACCAACATTTAATAAGCACCTACTATGTTCTAAGCCCCAGGGGTGAGGAGATAAAGGAGCAAGTGTCTACTTTCTGGAGGGTTCCAGGCAGATAGAGAAAACAGCTGCTTTTTCTGGGCCAGCTCACCAGGCACTTGAGGATGTGCTCCCTCCTGACCACACTGCATTCAGACCTCAGTAGCACCTGACACGTGGATTTGAATCCTGGCCCTACCACTTCCTAGCTGTGTAGCTTTGGACAAGTTATTTAACCTCTCTGTGCCTCAGTCTCCACTCCTTCAAAATGGGATTAATAATAGCACCTACCTCATAGGGTTGTGAAGCTTAAATAAGGTCAGATCCGTAAAGCACTTAGAACAGGGCCTGGCACATAATGAGTGTAAGTGGTAATTTTTTTTTTTTTTTTTTTTTTTTGAGATGGAGTTCTGCTCCTGTTGCCCAGGCTGGAGTGCAATGGCACAATCTTGGCTCACTGCACCCTCCACCTCCCGGGTTCAAGCCATTTTCCTGCCTCAGCCTCCCGAGTAGCTGAGATTACAGGCATGCGCCACTACGCTCGACTAATTTTGTATTTTTATTACAGACGGTGTTTCTCCATGTTGGTCAGACTGATCTCAAACTCCCAACCTCAGGTGATCCACCCACCTTGGCCTCCCAAAGTGTTAGGATTACAGGCATGAGCCACTGTGCTTGGGCTTTTTTTTTTTTTTTCTTTTTTTTTGAGACAGTTTCACTCTTGTTGCCCAGGTGGCAGTGCAATGGCACGCTCTCAGCTCACTGTAACCTCCACCTCCCAGGTTCAAGCGATTCTCCTGCCCCAGCTTCCTGAGCAGCTGGGATTATAGGCGTCTGCCACCATGCCCAGCTAATTTTTGTAGTTGTTTGTAGAGACAGGGTTTCACCATGTTGGTCAGGCTGGTCTCAAACTCCTGACCTCAGGTGATCCACCCACTTTGACCTCCCAAAATGCTGGGATTACAGGCATGAACCACTGCACCTGGCCTAAGTGGCTACTAAATAAATGAAAAAAATCAGGCTTTGGGTGTATGAAATTGGTAGAAAGAGCTTAGAGGTTTTCTAAACAGCTCTACTAGCGCAGCCAGTCCCTGCTTCCCAAACTGAAGCACTTATGGACCGCTCTTGATGCTTTTTTGTCCTATTGGGGCAAATATAATTTAATTGAGTCACTTTTTCTACTCTAATAAACTGTTTTTTAAAAGAAACTTTCTATCACTGCTAAAACAGGAAAAATCTATAGCATCACTTGCCATATAGGAGAACTCCAAAAATAATTTCGGGGAAAATCAAGCACATTAATAATTTCTGTGTCAGAAAAGCTGCTTCCCCAAGTTGGCTCTGCATTAGAAAAGGGAAGTTGGTGGCCTGGCGCAGTGACTCATGCCAATAATCCCAACACCTTGGGAGGCTGAGGCGGGTGGATCACCTGAGGTCAGGAGTTCAAGACCAGCCTGACCAATATGGTGAAACCCCATCTCTACTAAAAATACAAAAATTAGCCAGATGTGGTGGCGCATGCCTGTAATCCCAGCCACTCGGGAGGCTGAGGCAGGAGAATCACTTGAACCCGGGAGGTGGAGGTTGCAGTGAGCTGAGATCATACAAGTGTGCTCCGGCCTGGGCAACAGAGTGAGACTCCATCTCAAAAAAATAAAAAGAATAAAAATAAAAAAGTAAAGGGAACTTGGTGAGGCTTAGAGAAGAGTCAGAGACGAGAACCAGGCAAGACCTTCTGGCTGGTGTCATCAGAAAGATTAAAGAGATCTGAGACCAGGCGCAGTGGCTCACACCCATAATCCCAACACTTTGGAAGGCCAACCCAGGCAGATCACTTGAGGCCAGGAGTTCGAGACCGGCCTGGCCAACATGGCGAAATCCTGTCCCTACTATAAACACAAAAATTAGCCAGGTGTGGTGGCTTACACCCGTAGTCCTAGCACTTTGGGAGGCTGAGGTGGGAGGACTGCTTGAGGCCAGTAGGTCAAGACCAGCCTGGCCAACATGGTGATATCCCATCTCTAACAAAAACACAAAAATTAGCCAAGTGTGATGGTGGGCACTTGTAATTTCAACTACTCGGGAGTCTGAGGCATGAGAATCGCTTGAGCCAGGGAGGTGGAGGTTGCAGTGAGCCCAGATCGCACCAATGCACTCCAGCCTAGGCAACAGAGTGAGACAGAATAATAATTTAAAAAATAAAGCTAAGGGAGGAGTTCAAGCTTCTTCTACAACGATAGTTTTGGACAATGGATTTCTCATTCCTAGGCAAATGTCTGTTTCCCTTGCCAAGCACTATCCCTTGGTTTAGCCACTTCATCTCTCTGCATTTCTATTTCCTTCCCCATCTGTAAAATAGATGTATAATAATATACTCATACACTTATACAATTATAAACTATCAATTTACAGGCCAGGTGTGGTGGCTTATGCCTGTAATCCCAGCACTTTGGGAGGCTGAGGCAGGTGGATCACCTGAGGCCAGGAGTTCCAGACCAGCCAGGCCAACATGGTGAAACCCCATCTCTACAAAAAATACAAAAATTAGCTGGGTATGGTGGTGGGTGCCTGTAATCCCAGCTACTCAGGAGGCTGAGGTGAGAGAATCACTTGAACCAGGAGGTGGAGGTTGCAGTGAGCCGAGATTGCACCATTGCACTCCAGCCTGGGAGACAGAGCAAGACTATCTGAAACAAACAAACAAACCATAATAATCTATCTTATGGGCTCACGTAAGAATTAATGAGACAATCTTTGTGAACTGAGAAGTGCCCTCTAAACGTTAGATGGGGTTAGTGAATTGCTTTATTTTTACCCAGGGGCCAGTAGAGGTACAGAGAGGTAAAGTGACTTACCCAGAATCACACAGCTACTTGCTTGGCCAGGATCCTGCAGAGGTGAATGGCAGGAAAAGCTCGTCCTGGTGCCCATCTTTTGCAGGCTGGTCTGGAGGGGCTACAGGAGGCCACTGAGACCAAAAGACCTCTGGTCGCTTGGGAGCGAAAACTCCTCAGAAGAACTTGTTTCCCGGCTTGAAAAGGCGTGGATGAGGAACCGCAGCGCAGCCCGGAGGTGAGTGAGTGGAGGTCGAGAACTCACCTGATGCTCCTTCAGAAAAGCTCATCATTGGCCAGGTGTGGTGACTCACACCTGTAATCCCAGCACTTTGGGAGGCCGAGGCAGGCGGATCACGAGGTCAGGAGTTCAAGACCAATCTGGCCAACATAGTGAAACCCCATCTCTACTAAAAATACAAAAATTAACTGGGCATGGTGGTGGACACCTGTAATCCCAGCTACTCAGGAGGCTGAGGCAGGAGAATCGTTTGAACCCAGGAGGCGGAGGTTGCAGTGAGTGGAGATCTCACCATTGCACTCTAGCCTGAGTGACAGGGCGAGACTCCGTCTCAAAAAAAAAAAAAAAAGAAGAAAAGAAAAGCTCATCATTTGACCCCCAGTCCAGCCCCCAATACTACTCTTGCTGCCCTGCCGCCTCCCCACCTTGCCTTCCAACTGATCCCACTAAGTAGTAACCGCCGATCAGGCTCAATATATGGTTCCTCCCAGAATGCATCACAGGTTCCTACAAACATGGAACTCATGGCAGAATGACAGGCAGGAAACAAAAGAGGTATTTTAAGGCCGGGGTGGAGGGTTGGGAGGTGACTCATAACATGCAGGCAGCTGCTCACTTACTGTATAACCTGAGCAATTCCTTTCCTGGGCCTCAGTTTTCTCATCTGTTCAGTGGGGATGTCGTTAGCCCCAGCTCATAGCTTATGGGGATGAAAAAAAGATGGTTTATGGAAAAGAACTTGCAAATGTCTTGCAAATGGGAAGTGCTCAAGCACTGTTAGTCATCCAGACGGTGTTAAGATCTTTGGAGTTATCCACTCTGTCCACTCCTGCCCTCAGTGGTATCTCTGGAAACTTCTCTGAAGCTGTTAGAGCCTGGGATGCCTCATTTGAGAAATTCTGGTCTAGCTTAATTAGCCTGCAACATAGGATTAGATAAAATTGGGTTAAATGCTGCCCTGCCTTCGAATAGTGATGACCCTGGACACATGGCTTAACCTCACCGGAGCTTGGTGTTTCAGGAGACAGAACAAAAAAGTAAGTTAGCTCTGTGGGAAGAGTAACTAGGTTTCCCTGCATACTCTGGGATTGTGTGGTAGTTGTTGCAGATGGCTGAATCCCACACATTAAGAGAGAGGAGAGCGAGGCTGATACTATAGGCCCACATAGTAAGAGGATCTAGCCTCAGGTGTTGCTGGATCCGGGGACTCACGTGATGTCAGGATTCTCTCCCTTCATCTCCCACCCCAACTATTATCTATGTGCTGGACTCTCCACACGGCCTATCCCTTCCCATGCAAGTTCAGCAAACCCCAGCGGAATGAGAGAGCATCTCTCTCTTAACGTCCATGTAGAAAATCCCAAGGAAGGCCTCTAATTGGCCTGGCTTGAGTCATGTGCCTGTCGGGGGCCAATCCCATATCCAGAGGGCTAGTTCCATGACTGGTGGTCCCTTCAGAGCCACAGAAGATGGTAGGGGCTGTTCCCACAAAGGAAGGGCATGTGTTTTTCCAAACAGAATAAGTAGTGTGAGTGAACCACAGCATCACTTCTGTCTGTCGCCCCAGGCATGGCTTGCTGGAACCCCTTCACTGGGTTGGTTGGTTGGTTGGATTTTTGAGACAGAGTCTCGCTCTGTCACCCAGGCTGGAGTGCAGTGGTATGATGTCGGCTCACTGCAACCTCCACCTCCTGGGTTCAAGTGATTCTCCTGTCTCAGCCTTCTGAGTAGCTAGGACCACAGGCGTGCACCACCACCCCTGGCTAATTTTTTAAATTTTTTTAGTAGAGACAGGGTCTCACCATGTTGGCAGGCTGATCTTGAACTCCTGACCTCAGCTGATCTGCCTGCCTTGGCCTGTCAAAGTGCTGGGATTACAGGTGTGAGCTACTGCGCCTGACTCACCCTCTACCTGTAAATGATTTTACAGAAGTGGCAGAATTCAGTTCACGGGGGCTCTGGGAGGAACCTCTGCCAAGTCCCGGCATCCCCAGCCAACATGAAAATTACAGGTCACCCACCACTAGAACTAAACAGTAGAAACAGTCTCCAGAACTGTTTGAGAATCTCCCATAAACAGTTGACAGAAAGAAAGGGGAAAGACGGGTTTATACAAAGACCAGGCTCCCTCAGCTTCTGAACCAACCAAATGCACCCACGGAGAACTTTGGTTTCCTTCTGAAGTATTTTGCAATCACTGGGGGAAGGGAGAGGGTGTCCTCCTAAGAGGCCACACAACAGCCACCTGCTGGTCAAGTCAGCTTCCCAAGGTATGTTGGGCGCACACGGGCCTTGGTGGTTGTTTGTATTGTTTTGTTTTTTTAATAAGTTGCCAATATTTAAAAATTTGGAGCGATCACAGAAAAATCTGGAATTCTAGACTGGGCACAGTGGCTCACACCTGAAATCCCAGCACTTCGGGAGGCCAAGGTGGGCAAATCACATGAGGCCAGGAGTTCCAGACCAGCCTGGCCAACATGGTGAAACCCCATCTCTGCTAAAAATACAAAAATTAGCTGGGTGTGGTGGCAAGCGCTGTAATCCCAGCTATTCGGCAGGCTGAGGCAGGAGAATCCCTTAAATCTGGGAGGCAGAGGTTGCAGTGAGTTGAGATCGCACCACGGCACTCCAGCCTGGGCAACAAAGTGAGACTCTGTCTCAAAAACTAAATACAAATACAATAAATACAAATACAAATAAATAAAAATAAAAATCTGGAATTTTGGTCTCGAAGTAGATCTGGCAAACCTAGGCCACATCTTCACAGGGCAATAGGAGATTGGATTTTGGTAGAGTCTACAGCATTGGACAACGTGTGCAGTCTTCAATTTGCTACAGTCCCTATCTCTCTCTCTCTCTCTTTTTTTTTTTTTTAAGAGTCTGTTTCTGTCACCCAGGCTGGCGTACAGTGGTGCGATCTCAGCTCACTGTAAGCTCTGCCTCCTGGGTTCAAGCGATTCTCCTGCCTCAGCCTCCCAAGTAGCTGGGACTACAAGTGCCTACCACCATGTCTGGCTAATTTATTAGAGGCAGGGTTTCTCCATGTTGCTCAGGCTATCAGGCTGGCCCTGAACTCCTGGCCTCAGGTGATTCGCGTGCCTCGGCCTCCCAAAGTGCTGGGATTACAGGTGTGAACCACCGTGCCCGGCCTCTACCACTCCCTTTTGTATTCCCCAACTCACACCTTGCCCATGTCACTCATGCATATGCCCATGCCTTGCCCCACCGTCATTTATGAGATCTGCACTAAATGGCCTTCAGTCCAGAGACCAGACATCAGACACTAATCTGGACGTCTTCCTTGATGGGAGGTGAGACCTGCAGGAGACGAAAACGCTTGCTAAGGAGCCTGCAGGCTAAACATACTGATTCTCTGGGGCGAAGAGCTTGAATAGAACTGAGCAAAAACTCCAGCCAGAAAGAAAACTTCACAGTCAACTCTTCCCCGACCCCACTTTACAGATGGAAACACTAAGGCTCAGAGGAGAGGAGACAGAGCGGGCATTGGAATCACAGTTTCCTGGCTCCAAAGCCAAGTTCTGTCCACCCAGCCAAGCTCCTTTCTTCCTTCTATAAATTTTTGTAACAGTATGTGCAGGGGGCACGCTCGTTAGGCCCTTTGCACACATCACTCAATCTGTTTTTCCCATTCATTTGACAAGTGTTTATTGAGCTCCTACTGTGTGCAGGAGCTGGACTTGATACTGGGGACATCTTGGTGGAAAACACAGGCAAAGTCTACCCACCTGGGGTTCTAACAAGACAAAGAGAGGGTTGGAGCCATGGGCATGGCTGTGAAGGCAATGAATTAAATGGCAGGATCAGAGAGGAGGGGGTGGCCAGGGATGCTCTCTGTATGGAAGGGGCACCTTCTTGGCTTTGAGACCCAAAAACCAAAATATTTGTGAGCAACAGGCCACACCCACTCAGTAACAGACCTGAACCACAACCCTCCATAGATGCCAAACCAAACATCAGATGAGACCAGCAATGTGGGACAAAGACCTTGGCCTTGAAGGGTCTGACCACCTGCGCTTACCAGAGGTTTTTCCTTGTGCTTCTTTTTTTATTTAATTTTATTATGGTGAGGTTGAGGGTCCTTAGTGCATAAGAAACATTCTACGAACCATAAATCAAGATCTAGGCTCGAATCCCGGCTCTGCCTTTGCTGTGTGACCTCAGGCGGGTGTCGCCACCTCTCAGAGCCTCAGCTTCCCCTTCTGTAAAATGGAGAGCCTAGTAATACCCACCTGGCAGGGGATCCAGGGGAGTCAGTGAGCTCCTTCATGTAAAGAGCTGATCCCAGCACGTGGCCCCGGGTCACAGATCTGTAATGGGGATTGAAATTACTGATAAGTGGCCGGGCGTGGTGGCTCACATCTGTAATCCCAGCACTTTGGGAGGCCAAGGCAGGTGGATCACCTGAGGTCAGGAGTTTAAGACCAGCCTAGCTAACATTGTGAAACCCTGTCTCTACTAAAAATACAAAAATTAGCCGGGCCTGGTGGTACACGCCTGTAATCCCAGCTACTCGGGAGGCTGAGGTAGGAGAATCGCTTGAACCCAGGACACAGAGGTTGCAGTGAGCCGAGATCGCCACACTGCACTCCAGCCTGGGGGACAAGAGCAAAACTCCGTGTCGAAGAAGAAGGAGGAGAAGGAGAAGGAGAAGGAGAAGGAGAAGGAGAAGGAGAAGGAGAAAGAGAAGGAGAAGAAGAAGAAGTAGGAAGGAAGAAGAAAGAATAAAAGAAAGAAGACAGAAGAAAAAAGAAAAAGAAATTACTGATAACCTTATCGGTTGTCAGAGCCACAGGGGACTCAGCGGGGGAACACACCCATCCTCTCACACACAGAGAGAGGAGCAGTCTGCCTGCCAGGACCACACAGCAACCCGGCTGTCAGCAGCTGCATCGCCCCAGCCTCTCCATATGGCTCAGAGCTTCTGACCTGCCTCGGAGAGACCCTTGGGCCTCCCCCTATCTCCTCCTCCCTCTCCCTCACCTTAGCTTTTCTCTGTGGCCCCTGGTTACGGCCAAAGCCTGGGGATCTTATTAGTTTGAGGCAGCCTGAGCTTCTGTCTGTGCTTTTACCCAGAGCCAGAGCACCAGCTCCCATGCACATCAGTCGTGATTCTCCACCAGCTCCAAACCACCTGGTTGTGTGTGCTGGGGGGATGGGCTGCTGTTCTGCCTCCAGGTTGACAATACAATAGTTTGAAAAGTACATGGGAGGCCAGGTGCGGTGGCTCACACCTGTAATTCCAGCACTTTGGGAGGCCGAAGCGGGCGGATCACCTGAGGTCCGGAGTTCAAAACCAGCCTGGCCAACATGGCAGAACCCCGTCTCTACTGAAAATACAAAAATTAGCTGGGTGTGGTGGCACTTGCCTGTAATCCAAGCTACTCAAGAGGCTGAGGTGGGAGAATCACTTGAACCTGGGAGGTGGAGGTTGCAGTGATCCGAGATCGCACCACTGCACTCCAGCCTGGGCAACAGAGCAAGACTTCGTCTCAAAAAAAAAAAAGGTGCATGGGCTCTGGAGGCAGCTGGAATCAAATTCCAGTTCTTTTACTTCTCAGCTGTGTGCCCTTGGGCAAGTTCGCTTCTCTGAGCCCCAGTTTTCTCATCTGTGAAATGGGAACAACATCTGGCTTCTCAGGGGTCTTAGGATGGCTGGGTAGTGCCTGGCACGTAGTAGGTGCTCAACACATGTGCTTTCCCATGGCCATCTAAGAGGCCTCAGAGTGCCCTCCTGCCATGCCCCTCAACTCCTGTGATTGTCTCTTAAGTGGGTACTCAGGGTGATAAGGAGGAACGGGTGAGGGAGCCAGCCTGGATCCACACCCACCCATCTCCATTGTTGGGAAAATAACCCTTTAATGCCTGGCCCTGCTGCTGGCAGCTGAGAGTATAAAATGGGACCCAGAGCCAATCTCTTCCCTCCCCTAAGGCACACCAAGGCAACAACATTTAAAAGGAAAGGCAGCAGTGACATGGAGGCTCCAGATACTGAGCCTTTCCTACGGCAAGAAGGGAGCCAGTGGGGCCCACTGCTGAAGGCCATCTGGCAGGTGTTCCATTCTACCTTCCTCCTGGGGACCCTCAGCCTCGTCATCAGTGATGTCTTCAGGTTCACTGTCCCCAAGCTGCTCAGGTGAGTCCCAGACTTCAAGTGCTCTGCTAAGGTGGGTGGTCTCTTAATGGCATCCTTCCAGGCCAGGGGGCTTCAGCTCTCCTGCCTCTGCTTATACATCTGGTGCTCGGGACACTGGAGGGTGGGTGAGAAGGGTACTGAAAAAGGGAAATGGTTAATGAGAAAGTGACTGACCCCCAGAAGGGCAAATAAGCAAGTTCTTACCTGACTACATCAATTAGCTTTTGCTGTAAAATGCCCCAAATGTGAGTGGCTTAAAATTACAAGCATTCATTTATTTAGTTCATGGTAATGTGGGTCAGTAATGTGGGCTGGGCTCAGCTGGGCGGTTCTTCTTTTCTTGGCTGGGTTTTCTCGTGTGCCTGCAGTTGTGTATCTGAGGCTGGGATGGCTGTCTATGCTCCATGTGGGTTCCCATCCTCCAAAAGGCTAGCTCAGACTTGTTCATGTGGCTGCTTGGGAGGGTTCTAAGAAATAGGCCAAAAGCCACATTATCTCTCGAGACCTAGGCTCAGAACCAGCATGGCTTTACCTCCATCGTACTCTGTTGGCCAAAGCTGGTTGAGCAGCCCAGATTCAAGTGGTGTCTGCTCAGCTGCCATAACAAAGCATCACAGACTGAGTGGCTTGAACAACAGAAATGTATTTTCTTATGATTCTGGAAGCTGGAAGTTCGAGATTAGGTATCTGTAAGGTGGTTCCATCTGAGGCTTTTGTCCTTGGCTTGCAGTTGGCCACCTCCTCCTTGTGTCCCCATGTGATCTTTCCTCTGTGTGTGCCCCCTGGTGTCTCCTTGTGTGTCTACCTTTTCTCTTCTTATAAGGACCCTAGTCAGGTTGGATTAGGGCCCAGCCTAACTGACCTCATTTTAACTTCATTGCCTCTTTCATGGCCCTATTTCCAAATACAGTCACATTCAGAGGTACTAGGGGTAGGGGCTTCCACATATACATTTTGTGAGGGCACAATTTAGCCCATAACAAGTGGGGACAACAACTCCACCTCTTGATCTTGAGGAGCTGTGGTCAGATTGAAAAGGAGTATTATGGACAGTGGGGGAAATAACAGAGACCATTATTGCAAAAAAGTCAACCACACTGACTGATCCTCCACACCTGACCTGGTTTGGGCAAAGGCCACACCCATGGGCACCTCCTCTCACCAGCTGTACCTTCTCCCTCCCTCCCCTGCAAGCCTTTTCCTGGAGTTTATTGGTGATCCCAAGCCTCCAGCCTGGAAGGGCTACCTCCTCGCCGTGCTGATGTTCCTCTCGGCCTGCCTGCAAACGCTGTTTGAGCAGCAGAACATGTACAGGCTCAAAGTGCTGCAGATGAGGCTGCGGTCGGCCATCACTGGCCTGGTGTACAGAAAGGTGAGCCCTGGGGGACAAGTGCTGTCCTCCTAGACCGGGAAAAGCAACATCACTGAGCTGATGATAATGCTACCAGCAGCTGAGAACGCAGTCAGTCCTTACTTATTAGAGTCACTCAGGATACATTCTCACTTCCTTAGTTATTTCTCTTTGTTTATATGTATTTATTTTTTTGAGACAGAGTCTCGCTCTGTCGCCCAGCCTGGAGTGCAGTGGTGTAATCTCAACTCACTGTAACTTCCGCCTCCCAGGTTCATGCGATTCTCCTGCCTCAGCCTCCTGAGTAGCTAGGACTACAAACACGTGTCACCACGCATAGCTCATTTTTGTATTTTTAGTAGATAAAAGGTTTTGCCATGTTGGTCAGGCTTGTTTCAAACTCCTGGCCTCAAGTGATTTGCCTCACCTCCTTAGTTATTTCTGTAAGGTTTTGTGTGATCTGCCCCTGGTACCTGGTACCTCTCTGACCTCATCCCGTCACACACATACCCGCCTCCTCCCATGTTCACTCTCCTCCAGTCACACAGGTCTCCTTTCAGTTCCTCAAATATTCCAGGCACCCACCCACCTTGGGGTCTTTGCAGTTGTTCTCACTGTCTAGACACCATTTCCACTCTCCCTAATCTAATTTTAATTTTTGAGCCTAATTTTAACTTCCACTTATTCCCCCTTGAGGATAAAGGGTTAACCTTCTGATAAGGTGGCCTGTCAGCTATGTTCCCAGACAATACTGCTTGTGGTAAAAATGACCCCTAGGCTGGGGTGCAGTGGTGCACACCTGTAATCCCAGCAATTTGGGAGGCTGAGGCAGGTGGATCACTTGAGGTCAGGAGTTCAAGACCAGCCTGGCCAACATGGCGAAACACCGTCTCTACTAAAAATACAAAAATTATCCAGGCATGGTGGCACATGCCTGTAATCCCAGCTACTCAGGAAGCTGAGAAAGGAGAATCCCTTGAACCCGGGAGGCGGAGGTTGCAGTGAGCTGAGGTCGTGCTACTGCACTGCAGCCTGGGTGACAGAGCGAGACCCCATCTGAAAAAAAAAAAAAAATTGCATCTGAGCTGGAAGTTCTGTCCATGGACTGTGAATACCTGATTGGAGGCCATAGCTTTAGACTTCTGTCGGTGCAGTGGCTCTTGTCCCTTCGGGGACTCTGGAAGCTAAGTCCCTAGACTGCTGCTGTAAGAGCTATTGATTGGTTTCTATGGGGTATGGAGCATCTGAGCCAGGGCAGGTCCCTTCCCATGTAAGTCTCGCTCCCCAACACCTGAGCTGTCACCTAGGGGAGGAGGGGACAGAGGGGACAGCCCCTGGATGGCCAAGAGGGCAGCTCTTGATGCTGTCCTGCCACAGTGCTGTGTCCCAGGCTCGTGTTGCCCTGAGCATGCCAGTGCTGGGTGTGTCCTATCCTGTCTTGAGAGTCCACATTTCCTTGAGCCTAAGAGGAAGGCCGCCTGAGCAGGCGAGCAGGCGTTGATCTTCCTTTTTCCCACCCACCCGCCAGGAGGCCTTCTTTGATCTCTCAATGAGATCAGATCCCTCCTCTCTAACCTCTGGGCTTTTTTTTTTTTTTTCTTTTTCTTTTTTTTCTTTTTTCTTTTTGTTTTTTTGACAGAGTTTTGCTCTCATTGCCCAGGTTGGAGTGCAATGGTACAGTCTGAGCTCAGTGCAGTCTCCACCCCCTGGGTTCAACCGATTCTTCTGTCTCAGCCTCCCGAGTAACTGGGATTACAGGTGTGTGCCACCATGTCCCGCTAATTTTGTATTTTTAGTAGAGACGGGGTTTCACCATGTTGGCCAGGCTAGTCTCGAACTCCTGACCTTAGGTGATTCACCCACCTCGGCCTCCCAAAGTGCTGGGATTACAGGCGTGAGCCACCGTGCCCGGCCTGGGCTGCTTTTTTTATGGTACTCATCGTAACTGCCATTAAAGCATGAGTGACATCAAGCAATCGTCCTGACTCAGCCTCCCAAGTAGCTGGGATTACAGGTGCCCAACAGCACCTGTATTTTTGTATTTTTGTATACACAATTTCTGTATTTTTACTAGAGACGGGGTTTCACCATATTGGCCAGGCTGATCTTGAACTCCCGGCCTCAAGCAATCCATCCGCCTCGGCCTCCCAAAGTGCTGGGATTACAGGTGTGAGCCACCATGCCCGGCCAGTAATATAAATCTTTATTATAGAGGCCTTGTTCCCCACCTCAAACTCCAGTCCCGGGACAGCAAGCCTGGTCTCTGTTGTTCACAGCTGTATTTTCAGTTCCCAGCTCAGTGTGAGTCACACAGTGGGCACTCTGCGAAGATTTGTTAAGTGGAGAATTTCTATGCCCAGTCATTCCCGGATCACTTCTTCACTCCCTCACACAGTCACAAAGAGAGGACTACATGTGGAATTTAGCATTCAACAGGCTGGAAGAGGTCCACTGTGACCCCAGGGTTAAGGCAGATGTGAGGCTGCCAGAGAACCAGGTTGGTGTCAGAGAAGCACATGAAAAGTCTCACCCTTGTCATGCCTTCATCACCCTGGGTTCCATTCCTTGTGCAGGAGCTTACAAGGCCTGTGACTTTGGGCAAGTTGCTCAACTTCTCTGTGCCTCAGTTTCTTTAGCCGTAGAATGGGGTTAGTAAATGTTCATTTCATTGATTCTGGTCTCACATTTTTTTTCACTCTAATGCTTCCAAAATTGAGGTGTCTCTTACATGTCTTAATTTAACTGGAAATGGTGTTTTCCTTGCTGAGAGAATAATAGAGAGCATTTTATCCATGGCATTTTTTTTAAAGACAAGGTCTTGCTCTGTTGCCCACGCTGGAGTCAGTGGCACCAACATGGCTCACTGCAGCCTCAACCTCCTGGACTCAAGCGATCCTCCCACCTCAGCCTCCCCAGTAGCTAGCTGGGACCACAGGCATACCACAACCATGCCTGAGTAATTTTTTTTTTTTCCCCTGAGACGGAGTTTTGCTCTTGTCGCCCAGACTGGAGTGCAATGGCTTGATCTTGGCTCTCTGCCACCTCCGCCTCCTGGGTTCAAGCGATTCTCCTGCCTCAGCCTCCCAAGTAACTGGGATTACAGGTGCCTGCCACCATGCCTGGCTAATTTTTGTGTTTTCAGTAGAGACAGAGTTTCACCATGTTGGCCAGGCTGGTCTCAAGCTCCTGACCTCAGGTGATCTGCCTGCCTCGGCCTCCCAAAGTGCTGGGATGACACACGTGAGGCACTGCGCCTGACCCCCTGGCTAATTTTTAAGTGTTTTTGTAGAGATTGGGTCTTACTATGTCGCCCAGGCTGGTCTCGAACTCCTAGGATCAAGCAATCCTCCCATCTCAGCCTCCCAGAGTGGTGGGATTACAGGCAGGGGCCACTGCGCCTGGCCTGGCATTAGATGCAGTGAATATGGTAGTGCCTGCTTGGTACCATTCATGGCTATGAGCACCCCAGACATGATGAAGCTGTTCCTTTAGCACAGTGCGTGGGACATGGTGAGCACTGGGCAGATGACCACCATATCCGTGTTCCTCTGGTGTTTCCTTGCATGTTATTCATTATTACATCTCCCGTGCTTTAGGGATCTTGGAGGATTTTCATTTTTGTCATCTCTGTGGATCCTCAAACAGCCCTGAGAGGTTGGCCTAAGAGACTTTACTTACCCACCTCGCAGACACGTGAAGTGGGGCTCAGTGGGCGGAGAAGCCGCCTGGGATGTCCCTCTGCCCCGGCCTCCCCTCTCTACTTCTCTCCTTCCACCCACCCACCAGGTCCTGGCTCTGTCCAGTGGCTCCAGAAAGGCCAGTGCAGTGGGTGACGTGGTCAACCTGGTGTCCGTGGACGTGCAGCGGCTGACTGAGAGCGTCCTCTACCTCAACGGGCTGTGGCTGCCTCTTGTCTGGATCGTGGTCTGCTTCGTCTATCTCTGGCAGGTGCACGAGGGGAGGAAGACGGGATTTGAACGGAGTCCCCCACCCCTCCTTCTCCCCCTCCTTCTCCCCCTCCTCCTCCCCCCTCCCACCCTTCCTCCTTCTCACTTAGCATTCAAGAGGCTGGAAGAGGTCCGTTGTGACCCCAGGATTAGGGCAAGTTTGAGGCTGTGGGAGAACCAGGTTGGTGTGAGAGAGGCACATGAAAGATCTCATTGTCCTGCCTTCATCACCCTGGATTCCATTCCTGGTGTAGAATCTTACAAACATTCCTCCCCACTCCCCCCTGCCCCGGCATCCTCCTCCTGCCCCCCTCCTCCTACACCCCTTCCCTCACCCTCCCTCTTCCTGCATCCCCCCACCTTCTGCCCACATACCCTCCTCCTCCTCCTATACCCCTTCCTTTTCCTCCTTCCCCCTCCTCCTCCTCTTCCTGTCTCCAGCTCCACCTTCTTCTTCCTTTCTGCTCCCTGTCATCTTCCCTCCCACTTCTTCCCTTCTCCCCTCTTCTCCTCTACCCTCCTCCCCTCCCCTCTCTTCCCTCTCCTCCTCCCTCTCCTTCTAGTCCCTTTCTTCCTCTTTCTCTCCTCCTTTTCCTCCTCTCCTTCCACCCCCATCTCCTCCTTCTCCTCCTCCTCCAATCCTGTCTCCATTTGCCTACTATTGGCTGATATAATGGGAAAAGTCTTCAATGAGGATGACCTTCACTTGACCTTGGGCAGGAAGCTCACCCTCTCGGGCCTCAGTTTCCTCTGTAGAATGATGGTGATGATGATGATGACATTGATACTTCCCCATGTGCTATTAGGGTACCCAGTAGGCAACTGAACCATATTTTGAAGTTACCAGTAATCCTGGGGCACCCCCACAGCCACCATCCACAAAACACAAGAGGAGAACATTTTACGGGGAAAAAAATGCTATTTAGTGTTCAAAAGACACAAAGCAGCCGCCATCAGGAACAACCAAACAAAACAAACAAAACATTCGCTTTCCAACTTCATTCCTTTAACTTTGTGGTATAGTGTTTTCTTTTTTTTAATTAAAATCAGACTCTGGGCTAGGCGCAGTGGCTCGTGCCTGTAATTTCAGCACTTTGGGGGGCTGAGGTGGGTGGATCACTTGAGGTCAGGAGTTGGAGACCAGCCTAGCCAACATGGTGAAACCCCTCCCTACTAAAAGATACAAAAATTAGCTGGGCATAGTGACGGGTGCCTATAATCCCAGCCACTGAGGAGGCTGAGGCAGGAGGATCGCTTGAGCCTTGGAGACGGTGGTTGCAGTGAGCCGAGATCATGCCACTGCACTCCAGCCTGGGCGACAGAGCGAGACTCTGTCTCAAAAAAATAAATAAAAATAAAAATAAAATAGACTCTGTATCGGGAACTGCCTAGGCTCAAATCCTGCTTCTGACCACTTACGAATCCGTGTGCAAGGAACCTACTCTCTCTCTGCCTCCTGTTCTTGTCTCGAATGTGAGGATCATAATTAACAGGAGCACCCCTGCCCCAGAGGTGCTGAGGCATTAACGAGCCATACATAGAAAGCACGTAAAACAGCGCCGGACACACAGCTGCACCCTGTAGGTATTTGTAATATTATCATTAGTTACTTTTCCATAAAGAACAAGACAGTAGATATTTTTTACGTTGGGGACCATACCGTCTCTCCTGCAAATATTCACCTCTGCCCATGGAGTGCAGAAGTGGCCATAGACCATACCAAGCAAACAGGCATGGTATTCCTCTAGTAAAACTCTATTTATGGATGCTGACATTTGAACTGCATATCATTTTCATATGTCATGAAATAGTATCCTTCTGATTTTTTTTTTTTTTTTTTGAGACAGAGTCTCACTGTGTTGCCCAGGCTTTAGTGAAATGGCGCAACTTTGGCTCACTGCAACCTCTGCCTCCCGGGTTCAAGTGATTCTCCTGCCTGAGCCTCCCGAGTAGCTGGGATTACAGGTGTTTGCCACCACTGCCTGGCTAATTTGTGTAGTTTCAGTAGGGATGGGGTTTTGCCATGTTGGCCAGGCTGGTCTCGAATTCCTGACCCCAAGTGATCCACCCACCTCGGCCTCTCAAAGTGCTGGGATTATAGGCATGAGCCACCATGCCCAGCCTGATTTTTTTCAACTATTTAAAAATATTAAAACTATTAAACATTTTTGTGCAGCTTATAGGCTCTATGAAAACAGGTGGAGGGATCCATATGTCTCCCATATAGATACTATATGCCATGGTTTACAGAGCCCTGGTTAGGTTTTTGTTTGTTTGTTTGTGTGTTTTGTTGAGGCGGAGTCTCACTCTGTTGCCCAGACTTGAGTGCAGTGGTGCAATTTCGGCTTGTTGCAACCTCCGCCTCCCAAGGTTAAGCAATTCTAGTGCCTCAGTCTCCCTAGTCTCTGGGATTACAGGTGTGCACCATCACACCCAGCTAATTTTTGTATTTTCAGTAGAGATGGGGTTTCGTCATTTTGGCCAGGCTGGTCTCGATCTCCTGGCCTCAAGTGATCCGCCTGCCTCAGCTTCCCAAAGTGCTGGGATTGCAGGCTTTAGCCACTGTGCCTGAATCCTGGCTAGGTACGTTTAAGGTATAATGGCTATCAAGCCTGAGGTGGGAGGATCACTTGAGGCCAGGAGTTTAAGACTAGCCTGGGCAACATACCAACTAGAAAAATCCTGTCTCTACAAAAAATTTTTTTCTGTTTCTTCTTTTTTTTTTTTTGAGACGGAGTCTCGCTCTGTCGCCCGGGCTGGAGTGCAGTGGCCAGATCTCAGCTCACTGCAAGCTCCGCCTCCCGGGTTCACACCATTCTCCTGCCTCAGCCTCCCGAGTAGTGCCCGCCACCTCGCCCGGCTAGTTTTTTTTTTTTTTTTTTTTTTTTTTTTGTATTTTTTAGTAGAGACGGGGTTTCACTGTGTTAGCCAGGATGGTCTCGATCTCCTGACCTCATGATCCGCCCATCTCGGCCTCCCAAAGTGCTGGGATTACAGGCTTGAGCCACCGCGCCTGGCCGCAAGACGCTCTTTCTAAAAATTGTAAAAGATGTTTTGCTTTGTTTTGAGACAGTTTCACTGTGTCGCGTAGGCTGGAGTGCAGTGGGGCCGTCTCGGCTCACTGCAACCTCCGCCTCCCAGGTTCAAGCGATTCTCCAGCCTCAGCCTCCTGAGTAGCTGGGATTACAGGCATGTGCCACTACATCTGGCTAATTTTTGTATTTATAAGAGAGAGACCAGGTTTCACCACGTTGGCCAGGCTGGTCTCAAACTCCTGACCTCAGGTGATCTGCTCACCTCAGCCTCCCAACGTGCTAGGATTACAGGCATGAGCCACCGTGCCTGGCCTTGTAAAAACTGTTAATGGCATTTTGATCATAATTGTTGAATACTCCAAAAAAAATTGAATGCTTATACATATGGTTGTTTTTGCTAGGACTAGGGGCCAGGACCTTTTCCAATGCCTTCACCTTGTATTCCAGGGCCTTGCAAACAATAGGTAGGTGCTTAGCAGTTACAACATAAGGCAATCAGTGCTTGATGAGCAGTACATAAATGTCATCATTAGGAAGAAAGAGAGGGAGAGAGGAAGAACATGGGAAAATTCAGGGCAATTGATCAGGTTGACCCCACCGCTGCTAAAAATCAGACGAGACCAGGCGGGGCACGGTGGCTCACACCTGTAATCCCAGCACTTTGGGAGGTCAAGGCCGGCAGATCACTTGAGGTCAGGAGTTCAAGACCAGCCTGGCCAACATGGCAAAACCCTGTCTCTACTGAAAATACAAAAATTAGCCAGGTGTGGTGGCATGTGCCTGTAATCCCAGCTACTAGGGAGGCTGAGGCAGGAGAATCACTTGAACCTGGGAGGCGGAGGTTGCAGTGGGCCAAGATCACACCACTGCACTACAGCCTGGGCAACCAAGCGAGACTCTGTTAAAAAAAAAAATTAGATGAGACCAACAAGACATCCATAGGTAATGCACCATGTTACTTTGCATGTTACTTTGCATATTACTTTTCCTGCCTCTTGGTAGACAGTTCCTAACATCACGGTGAGATCTCGGTGAAGGAGGAGTGGACATTGGGGTTGCTACAGTTTAATGATACCATTCTTCCCCCAGACAGAGATGTTCATCTTCCGCTCACATTCCTTTGAGTGTTTTTCCAACCCCTGCTGTGGGCTGCTGTTTACCCTCTGGGCACTTCTCCACTGAGCCACTAGGTAGCGCCATTGCTGCATACATGAAACAAACTGGCCCAAGGTTAGAAAATAGTGTTCCCGGCCGGGCGCGGTGGCTCAAGCCTGTAATCCCAGCACTTTGGGAGGCCGAGACGGGTGGATCACGAGGTGAGGAGATCGAGACCATCCTGGCTAACACGGTGAAACCCCATCTCTACTAAAAATACAAAAACTAGCCGGGCGAGGTGGCGGGCGCCTGTAGTCCCAGCTACTCGGGAGGCTGAGGCAGGAGAATGGCATAAACCCGGGAGGCGGAGCTTGCAGTGAGCTGAGATCTGGCCACTGCACTCCAGCCCGGGCGACACAGCGAGACTCTGCCTCAAAAAAAAAAAAAAAAAAAAAAGAAAGAAAAAGAAAATAGTGTTCCCAGGCCAGGCGGGGTGGCTCAAACCTGTAATCCCAGCACTTCGGGAGGCTGAGGCGGGTGGATCACTTGAGGTCAGGAGTTCGAGACCAGCCTGGGCAACATGGTGAAACCCCGTCTCTACTAAAAATACAAAAATTAGCCAGGCAGGGTGACACCCGCCTGTAATCCCAGCTACTCAGGAGGCTAAGACAGGAGAATTGCTTGGGAAGCGGAGGTTGCAGTGAGCCAAGATCACGACACTGCACTCCAGCCCAGGTCACAGAGTGAGACTCCATCTCAAAAAAAAAAAGAAAAAAAAGTAAATAGTGTTCCTAAGGACTGAGGGGGAAACTGAGGCACACAGACTGGAGTTGGGGTGTGGTTCGTCAAGAGAATGGGTCCAAATAATCTGTGAAGGAATCTCAGAAAGTCACAGCAAGTTATTATTATTATTATTATTAAAATTACTTATTCTAGCCCCACTTCCACATTTTCCACATACAGAAACCAAAGCTGAGAGGGGGAAGGTAACTATCCCAAAATCACCACGTTGGTTGGGGAGCAGCGTTGCCAGGGAAAACACAGGACATCCAGTGAAGTGTGAGTTTCAGACAAACGGGAGAATTTCTCAGTGTATGTCCCAAATATTGCACGAGACTTAGACTAAAACCTTATTCACTCTTTATCTTCAAATGTAACTGGGCATCCTGTATGATGATTTGCTAAATCTGACAACCCTCATGAGGGGTGAAATGAAGATTAGGAAAATAATTAAACGTAATTAAGAGAAAATGCCAAATGAAAACAACTCTATTCCCATTTTGCAGACAAGGGAATTACACCTTAAGGAGGTGACTTGCCCCAAGGCCACACTCACAAGTGGCAGGGTCAGGATTTGAACCAGGTCCTGATTCCATAGGTCTCAACTTTACCGTTGTGGCTGGGAACACCCCCCAGTCCCACTCGTGTGTGTGCATGATCTGTCTTGAATATAACCCTCTCCCCGTCATGTCAGAGGGCCATTCCCCTCGCTGACATTGAAGGATCCCACCTTCAGCAGGCATCTCCTGTCACAGCAGACCCCCATGAGCCCAGATCCCTGGGACCTGGTGGCTGCCCTTATCAGATTCCCTGACATCCCCATCTTAAGACCCAAGTCTCACCGCCCTCGGGATCTGCAGTTGTGTTACAGGAAACGGGTCCTGATCCAGATCCAATGAGAGGGTTCTTGGATCTTGTGCAAGAAAGAATTCAGGGCGAGTCCATAAAGTGAAGGCGAGCTTTTTGTTTTGTTTTTTCTTTTTTCTTTTTTTGAAATGGAGTCTCATTCTGGCACACAGGCTGGAGTGCAGTGGCACGATTATGGCTCATTGCAACCTCCGCCTCCCGGGTTCAAGCTATTCTCCTGCCTCAGCCTCTTGAGTAGCTGGGATCACAGATGCCCACCACACCCAGCTAATTTTTATATTTTTAGTACAGACGGGGTTTTACCATGTTGGTGAGGCTGGTCTTGAACTCCTGACCTCAGGTAATCTGCCCACCTCGGCCTCCCAAAGTGCTGGATTACAGGCATGAGCCACCGCGCCAGGCCAAAAGCAAGTTCTTCAGGGAAGTAAAGATTTAAAAGAATGGCTACTCCATAGACAGAGCAGCCCCGAGGGCTGCTGGTTGCCATTTTTATGGTTATTTCTTGATGATATGCTCAACAAGGGGTGGATTGTTCATGCCTTTCCTTTTTAGACCATATTAGGTAACTTGCTGATGTTGCCATGGCACTGGTAAACTGTCATGGCGCTGGTGGGAGTGTAGTAGTGAGAACAATCAGAGGTCACTCTGGTAGCCATCTTGGTTTTGGTGGGATTTGGCCGGCTACTTTACTGCAACCTGTTTTATCAGGAAGGTCTTTGTGACCTGTGTCTTGTGCCGACCTCCTGTCTCATCCTGTGACTTAGAATACCTTAACCATCTGGGCATGCAGCCCAGTAGGTCTCAGCCTCATTTTACCCAGCCCCTATTCAAGATGGAGTCGCTCTGGTTCACATGCCTCTGAGAGCTGTGCTCCTCGGGATCTCCTGACATCCTGCCCCCTCTGTCCCCAGCTCCTGGGCCCCTCTGCCCTCACTGCCATCGCTGTCTTCCTGAGCCTCCTCCCTCTGAATTTCTTCATCACCAAGAAGAGGAACC